>NC_143082.1:2404285-2554553 GCF_052426305.1 Pelodiscus sinensis
GGGCTCAGCCCGCAGTTCCCGCGCCCCAGGGGGAGGGGCTCAGCCCGCAGTTCCCGCGCCCCCAGGGGGAGGGGCTCAGCCCGCAGGCCCCGCCCCTAGCCGAATCGCTCTCGCACCAGGAGCATAAGTTTCTTCTTGCCCTTGTAGGTCTGTTTGAGGTTGTCGAGGAACTGGCCGAAGCGCAGGTGCCCGTCGGGGGCCAGCAGGAAGGTCTCGCGGGCCTTGGCCAGGAACTCGATGAACTCGCTGTAGTGCCGGGGGCTGATGTGGGTGAGGCGGGAGTGGGTGGTGCTGACGTAGGCCGCCAGAGCCGCCTCCAGCAGCTGGCCCAGGGGGGCCTTGTCCAGGCCGGGGGGCTTGGGGTGGCGGCGGCCGGGCAGGGCGGGCAGGCCGGGGGGGGGCAGGCTGCAGCGGCGCAGGATGTCGGAGAGCAGGGGGGCGCACTGCACGCTCCGGATGACCAGGGGCAGGAGGGCGGCCAGCTGGCTCTTGCCCAGCGAGTGGCCGAGGGAGCAGGCCCACAGCACGTCGCTGAGGGCCGGGTGGCTGTCCTGGTTGAAGGCGATGCTGAGATGCGAGAAGGCCAGGCTGGCCAGCTTGTAGGCCCGCAGCGGCAGCCCCCGGTGCTCCATGTACCGGGCCACGGTGAAGAGGTGGGCGTGGCCCACGCCGGCGCCGGCGGCCGAGTCCAGCACGATCTGGTAGGCGGCCTCGAAGGCGGCGTGGTCCTTCTCGCACAGCGTCAGCGCCGGCAGCGAGCAGTTGGCCGGGTCCTTCATGGCGCACTGCAGGGCCAGGGCCCGCGCCCGGGCCCACAGCGCGTCCCGCTGCCCGAAGGCCAGGCTGAGCCGCAGCAGGGTGGCGTGGCTGGTGCCCGTCACCGCCACGATGGTGGTGGCCTCCAGGGGGGTGAAGAGGGTGTACCAGTTCTGCATGATGTTCAGCAGCGCCTGCACGCCTGTGGGAGGGGGGGGGTCAGTGCCGCTCCTGGGTCTCCCCCCATCCCCACCCCGGGCAGGGGTCAGCTCAGGTCACTGGCCTCCATTCGCCCACCTGGCTCGGCACCCCACAGCTGCCTGGAATTGCCCCCCTCAAAAGAGACTGAGGCTTGCCCACCCCTAGCTGGGACAAGAACCCAGGAGTCTGGGGCCCTACCCATGCCCTGATCTCACCACTAGACCCCACTCCCCACCCAGTCCCGGCTGCCATCCCTTCTGGGCTGGCTGACTACAAGCCAGGAGCACAGGGTGCTGCATGGGGAGTGGGGAGAGCAGCAGTATGGTGTGTGTGGGGGGGGGGAGATCAGCTGGACTCTTTGTGGGATGTCATTATGGGGGGGGGCACCCGTGGCCTCTGGCTCACCCACTCACCGATCTCGGTGGCACAGCTCACCAGCCAGCGCACCATCTCCCGCCGGCGCCAGGTCATGGTGTTCAGAGTCATCCGCATCACCTGGGGGGGGGGGGGGGAGGGAAGAGAGGACAACTTGTTATATTCCACAGAGGGAGAAACTGAGGCATGCCAGGGGATGGGCCCAAGGTATCCCAGTGAAATAAGGTAGAGGCGAGAGCAGGAGTCCTGACCCTCATTCGACTGCTGCTCGACCCACTAGATGCCTCCCGCTTCCCACCGGGCGCTGTTCAGCAGCCACGGCGCCCCACCCCAGAGGTGGCCGCATGGCGGCGCTGGGCGAGCAGCCACAGCACTCGGGGAAGGTCTTCACAGCCGGCGCCCAGCCCCGCCCGCACGTACCTGCAGGCCCAGCTCCAGGGCGATGTTGAGCAGGCGGGTGTCCGGGGGAGCGCTGGCCGGCGTCGCCGTCTTACAGGCGTCCTGGGCCAGCTTGAAGAGCAGGGCGGGGGAGTGGATGTTCTCCTGGATGGACCCCAGGACCGTGTGCAGCCACACGGGGTCTCCTAGAGCAGGGATTGCGGCAGGAATTAGCCCGAGGGGGAAGGGATTAGCCACAGGGAAGAGGTTCCGCAAAGCTGCAGAACTAGGAAATGGGGGGAGGAGCGTGAGCCCCAACAGGCCTGGTTCCCATGGGGGGTTAGTGCCTGCAGCTCCCAGCATCCAGCAGGGCCTAGCTCCTGAGCCTCAGGGAGGGGCAACAAGGACTTTCCCCTCCAGGGGGCGCCAGGTCCCATGGGACTGCCTGGCTCAGGGGGCAGGGATGGGACACGGAGCTTCCTCTCTCTAGGGGGCACCAGCTCCCCTCCACCACCAGGCCAGGATCTCTGGTCTTCCCCCATGCGAGGGGGGCAGGGTGACCCTGCCTGGCCCAGATCAAGCTGGTGGTCCACAGCACGGGCCGTGCGAGTGACATGACCAGGGCCGTGGGTCAGTGGCGGAGGAGGAGCAGATCCCCAGCGAGCCCCCTGCCCCGCTGGGGTGTCCCGGCGCGTTCACCTTTGGCTGCGGTGAGCATGGCGGATGCCAGCTCGCACTGACGCGTCTCCACGTGGCCCAGGATGAACCAGCGGGGGAAGCGGTTGGCCAGCATGGAGTCCAGCAGGTTCTGGTGCAGGACATCCCTGGCGGCCGTCACCGTCTCCAGCACTGGCAGCCTGGGGGGGAGGGAAGAGGGGGAAGCTGGTGAGGGGAGCCGTCCCCTCGGGAATGGCCCAGCCGCACACCCAGCTAAAGGACCAGGAGACCCAGCCCCCAGCTCCAACCACTAGACTTCGGTGGCGAGGGAGTGCTGGGGAAGCAGCTGGGGGGGGACCCAGGCTGCATTGCTGGGTGGGGGGGGCAGGGAACAGCTGTGGGGGGACCCAGGCTGCACTGCAGGACAGTGGGGGGGGGGGGGGATAAGGAACCTAGGACGATGGGAGGGGCAGAGAACGGCTGTGGGGGGATGGACCCAGGCTGCGCTGCAGGACAGTGGGGGGGGGGGGATAGGGAACCCAGGACGATGGGGGGGCAGAGAACGGCTGTGGGGGGATGGACCCAGGCTGCGCTGCAGGACAGTGGGGGGGGGGGGGATAAGGAACCCAGGACGATGGGAGGGGCAGAGAACGGCTGTGGGGGGATGGACCCAGGCTGCGCTGCAGGACAGTGGGGGGGGGGGATAAGGAACCCAGGACGATGGGGGGGCAGAGAACGGCTGTGGGGGGATGGACCCAGGCTGCGCTGCAGGACAGTGGGGGGGGGGGGATAAGGAACCCAGGACGATGGGAGGGGCAGAGAACGGCTGTGGGGGGATGGACCCAGGCTGCGCTGCAGGACAGTGGGGGGGGGGGGATAGGGAACCCAGGACGATGGGGGGGCAGAGAACGGCTGTGGGGGGATGGACCCAGGCTGCGCTGCAGGACAGTGGGGGGGGGGGGGGGATAGGGAACCCAGGACGATGGGAGGGGCAGAGAACGGCTGTGGGGGGATGGACCCAGGCTGCGCTGCAGGACAGTGGGGGGGGGGAATAGGGAACCCAGGACGATGGGAGGGGCAGAGAACGGCTGTGGGGGGATGGACCCAGGCTGCGCTGCAGGACAGTGGGGGGGGAATAGGGAACCCAGGACGATGGGAGGGGCAGAGAACGGCTGTGGGGGGATGGACCCAGGCTGCGCTGCAGGACAGTGGGGGGGGGGAATAGGGAACCCAGGACGATGGGAGGGGCAGAGAACGGCTGTGGGGGGATGGACCCAGGCTGCACTGCAGGACAGTGGGGGGGGGAATAGGGAACCCAGGACGATGGGGGGGCAGAGAACGGCTGTGGGGGGATGGACCCAGGCTGCGCTGCTGGGCAGTGGGGAGGAGTTGGGAGGGACCCAGGCTGCATTTCCATTGCAGGGGGGGCAAGGAATGGCTGGGGGGGCAGGTTGCACCACAGGGCCGGGGGGAGCATGGCAGGCAGAGAGGGGGGTAGCTGGGTCGGGTAGCACCCTGGGCAGGTAGCTGGTGCCAGGCTGGCTGGTGGGTGGAGCCCCCCCCGTCCATACCTCATGGCTCTGAGTGCCAGGCGATAGGCCAGGTCGGCGTCGTGGGGCAGCAGGGTGGTGAAGAGGTAGCGGGCGAAGGTGTGCATGGGCACGCTCTCCCGGAACACCACCTCCCCGAAGCCGCTGAACGGGCCGCCTGGCAGGGACAGACGCCACGGTGAGGGGCTGGTGGAGCTGCCCCCTCCCCCCAGAGCACAGCTGGGCGGCGCGAGCTCATCAGCCAATCACAGCACAGCCAGCCCCCCTCTCTTGGTGGAGCTGAGACCCCCCCCTCCCCTTTGCAGACGGCGCCCTCAGGACACGGAGGGGTTCAGGGCTGCAGAGACAGGTGCCCCCAACCCAGGGCAGGGGGAAGGGTCCCTCCCTACCCCCAGGGCTAAGCTCCGGGCCGCTGGCTCACCAGCCACTGATGGGGACGCAAGCCCCGGGTACCTTCCAGCAGCAGCGCCGCCTGCTTGCGCAGCACCTGCACCAGCCTCTCGTCCGGCTCCATCTCCTCCAGCATGGTGATGAGCTGCTCCTCGCTCCGCACCACCTTGTCCTGGGCGTAGAGCCCCTCCGGCATGGCCCGCTGCTGCCCCAGCCCCGCCAGCGCCGCCTCCAGCGCCAGCGCCAGGTACGACTCGCCCGAGCCGGGGCTGGAGGGGACGGGCACGTGCTGGTACAGCACCTTCCGCCTCCCGTCCGCCGCCGCCTCTGCAAAGGGGAGGGGTCAGCCACGGCCGGGGCATGCTCACCCTCAGTGCAGGAAATGGGGGGTCAGTCCAGGCCACTGTGCCCCCCCACGCCATGCAGGAGGAGATGGGAGGGGTCGGCCACAGCTGGTGCGCCCCCACCACAAGGGGGAAGATGCCGGGGGGCGGGGGGTTCGGCCACAGTCAGCATGGCCCTCTCAGTGCAGGAGGAGATGGAGGGAGCCCTGGACTGAGCGGGGAGAACAGACACCCATGCGGATCCCCCCAGTCTGTGCCAGCACCGCCCCCCCAGGCAAGTCCCCATCACAGAATCCCCGGGATCTCTGCTTGCACCCCCCCACCACAGAGCATGGTACCTTCCATGCCTCCGTCACAGAGCGTGGTACCTTCCACCACCACCTGTCACAGAGTGTGGTACATTCCACGCCTCCGTCACAGAGCGTGGTACCTTCCACCACCACCCGTCACAGAGCGTGGTACCTTCCACCACCACCTGTCACAGAGTGTGGTACATTCCACGCCTCCATCACAGAGCGTGGTACCTTCCACCGCCACCCGTCACAGAGCGTGGAACCCATGGTACCTTCCACCCCCCGTCATGAAGCGTGGTACATTCCACCCGCTCCCCCATCATGGAGCGTGGTCCTTTCCCCACTGTCACAGGGTGTGGTACCCCCCCCCCCCCCCGCCCGTACCTGGACAGAGCGAGGGCCCCTCCTGGTCCGTGCGGCAGGGCTCCAGCAGGGCCCGGCACAGGCAGCCGATGGGGTCCAGGGGGTGGCCCACCCAGCCCTCCTGGTTGGTGATGGACGTGCTGCCCTTGTGCAGAAGCTCTGCGGGGGGGGGGAGAAGGCCCGTGAGATGCTGGTTTCCCCCTCCCCTACCAGCTGAGCCCCGCCCCACTCATTGCACGGGGCCCCTCCCACCCAGAGCCCCCCTGCTCCCCCTGCCAGAGCCAGGGAGCCCAGCTGGCAGGTCCACCCTCCGCTCCTAGATGCCCAGGCCATGAGCTTCCAGCTGGCTCTGCCCACAAGACCCCCCCCTCCCCCCGCCAGGGCTGGGACTAGAACCCAGGCCTCCTGCCCCAGCCCCTCCCCCACCTTTCTTCTGCTGCCTGTAGCTGTCCAGACGGTGGCGGCGCTGCAGGCGCAGGGTGGTGACCAGGGCGGTGGCCAGGCGCAGGGCCTCGCGGGGGTAGCCGTGGGCGCGCAGGGCGTCCACCCGGGCACAGGCCGTGGGGAAGGGGTCCCCCAGCCACAGCGGGCGGCCCTGGGGGTCGAAGCAGAGCTTGTCCCCCCCGCTCTGGATGGCCAGGCCGGAGCCGTCGCTGCGGAGGATCCTCTGCAGGTGGCAGTCGCCCCAGCGCAGCTCCCCGGCCTTGATGGCCCGGCCGAAGACCGTCTGGCGGGCAGCGGCTGGTGGGGAAAGCCGGAGTTAGGGCAGGGCAGCAAGACACCCGGCCTCCCCCTCCAGGGGGCGCCGGCCCCCCCCCCCCCCCGGGCAAGGACTGGGGAACAGGGCACGGGCCTCCCCTCCAGGGGGCGCCGGCTCCCCCCCATCCCGGGCAAGGACTGGGGAACGGGGCACGGGCCTCCCTTCCAGGGGGCGCCGGCTCCCCCCCATCCCGGGCAAGGACTGGGGAACGGGGCAAGGGCCTCCCCTCCAGGGGGTGCCGGCTCCCCCCCATCCCGGGCAAGGACTGGGGAACGGGGCAAGGGCCTCCCCTCCCGGGGGCACCGGCTCCCCCCCCTCCCGGGCAAGGACTGGGGAATGGGGCAAGGGCCTCCCTTCCAGGGGGCGCCGGCTCCCCCCCCATCCCGGGCAAGGACTGGGGAACGGGGCAAGGGCCTCCCCTCCAGGGGGCGCCGGCTCCCCCCCATCCCGGGCAAGGACTGGGGAACGGGGCACGGGCCTCCCCTCCAGGGGGCACCGGCTCCCCCCCATCCCGGGCAAGGACTGGGGAACGGGGCAAGGGCCTCCCCTCCAGGGGGCACCGGCTCCCCCCCGTCCCGGGCAAGGACTGGGGAACGGGGCACGGGCCTCCCCTCCTGGGGGCACCGGCTCCCCCCCGTCCCGGGCAAGGACTGGGGAACGGGGCAAGGGCCTCCCCTCCAGGGGGCGCCGGCTCCCCCCCATCCCGGGCAAGGACTGGGGAACGGGGCACGGGCCTCCCCTCCAGGGGGCACCGGCTCCCCCCCATCCCGGGCAAGGACTGGGGAACGGGGCAAGGGCCTCCCCTCCAGGGGGCGCCGGCTCCCCCCCATCCCGGGCAAGGACTGGGGAATGGGGCAAGGGCCTCCCCTCCAGGGGGCGCCGGCTCCCCCCCATCCCGGGCAAGGACTGGGGAACGGGGCAAGGGCCTCCCTTCCAGGGGGCGCCGGCTCCCCCCCATCCCGGGCAAGGACTGGGGAACGGGGCACGGGCCTCCCCTCCAGGGGGCACCGGCTCCCCCCCATCCCGGGCAAGGACTGGGGAACAGGGCACGGGCCTCCCCTCCAGGGGGCGCCGGCTCCCCCCCATCCCGGGCAAGGACTGGGGAACGGGGCAAGGGCCTCCCCTCCAGGGGGCGCCGGCTCCCCCCCATCCCGGGCAAGGACTGGGGAACGGGGCAAGGGCCTCCCCTCCAGGGGGCGCCGGCTCCCCCCCCATCCCGGGCAAGGACTGGGGAACAGGGCACGGGCCTCCCCTCCCGGGGGCACCGGCTCCCCCCCCATCCCGGGCAAGGACTGGGGAACAGGGCACGGGCCTCCCCTCCAGGGGGCGCCGGCTCCCCCCCATCCCGGGCAAGGACTGGGGAACGGGGCAAGGGCCTCCCCTCCCGGGGGCACCGGCTCCCCCCCCTCCCGGGCAAGGACTGGGGAATGGGGCAAGGGCCTCCCTTCCAGGGGGCGCCGGCTCCCCCCCATCCCGGGCAAGGACTGGGGAACGGGGCAAGGGCCTCCCCTCCAGGGGGCGCCGGCTCCCCCCCATCCCGGGCAAGGACTGGGGAACGGGGCAAGGGCCTCCCCTCCAGGGGGCGCCGGCTCCCCCCCATCCCGGGCAAGGACTGGGGAACGGGGCACGGGCCTCCCCTCCAGGGGGCACCGGCTCCCCCCCATCCCGGGCAAGGACTGGGGAACGGGGCAAGGGCCTCCCCTCCAGGGGGCGCCGGCTCCCCCCCATCCCGGGCAAGGACTGGGGAACGGGGCAAGGGCCTCTCCTCCAGGGGGCGCCGGCTCCCCCCCATCCCGGGCAAGGACTGGGGAACGGGGCAAGGGCCTCCCCTCCAGGGGGCGCCGGCTCCCCCCCCATCCCGGGCAAGGACTGGGGAACAGGGCACGGGCCTCCCCTCCCGGGGGCACCGGCTCCCCCCCCATCCCGGGCAAGGACTGGGGAACAGGGCACGGGCCTCCCCTCCAGGGGGCGCCGGCTCCCCCCCCATCCCGGGCAAGGACTGGGGAACGGGGCACGGGCCTCCCCTCCCGGGGGCACCGGCTCCTCTCCGGGGCTGCAGAAGGTCTGATCCGGGGGGAGCACCCCCCCCGGGGAAAGGAGAACTGCTCCCAGCTCCACCCCTCCCTGGCCAGGGTCCCCCCAGCTCTCTCCCCACCAGGGGCCCGGGTTCCGCCCCTCGTACCCGCGCTGGGGGGGGCGGGGGGCGCGTCGAAGGAATAGTTGCCCTCCTCCAAGGGGCAGACGTCCAGCTTGTTCCACCTCCTCAGCAGCGCCAGCCACAGGGCGTGCTCCCCGGGTCGGCAGTGGGGGTTCAGGACCACACACACCCACAGGGCCCCTGCAGCAAGGAGAAGGGGGATGCAGGCGCCAGGCAACCCACGAGGACTCTGCCCAGCCTGCGGGTGCTACAGGCCAACAGGCAAAGGTACAGGTGGGGGGCCCAGGGCCGGGCTGGCAGGGGCTGCGGGTTGGGAGTGAGGGGCACCGGCAGGGCGGGGGGGCAGGGCCGGGCTGGCGGGGGCTGCGGGTTGGGAGCGAGGGGCACCGGCAGGGCGGGGGGGCAGGGCCGGGCTGGCGGGGGCTGCGGGTTGGGAGTGAGGGGCACCGGAGGGCAGGGCCGGGCTGGCGGGGGCTGCGGGTTGGGAGTGAGGGGCACCGGCAGGGCTGGGGGGCAGGGCGGGGGGAGTGGGGGGCAGGTGGGAGGGGCACCAGCAGGGAGGGGGGGGCTTGTGGGGGGGAGTGAGGGGCACCAGCAGGGTGGGGGGGCTGAGGGGCAGGTGGGAGGGGCACTGGCAGGGCTGGGGGAGGGCTTGTGGGGGGGAGTGAGAGGCACCAGCAGGGTGGGGGGGGGGGCTGAGGGGCAGGTGGGAGGGGCACCAGCAGGGTGGGGGGTTGTGGGGGGGGGGGGCACCAGCAGGGTGGGGGGGGGGGCTGAGGGGCAGGTGGGAGGGGCTGGGGGGGTGTGGGGGTTGTGGGGGGGAGTGAGAGGCACCAGCAGGGTGGGGGGGGGCTGAGGGGCAGGTGGGAGGGGCACCAGCAGGGTGAGGGGGTTGTGGGGGGGAGTGAGAGGCACCAGCAGGGTAGGGGGGTTGAGGGGGGGCACGAAGGGCACTGGCAGGGCGGGAGGACTGTGGCGGGGAGCGAGGGCAGGGCTGGGGTGGGCTGCGGGCAGGCGGGAGGGGCACTGGTCAGGGCGGGAGGGCTGTGCGGGGGAGTGAGGGGCACCGGTAGGGGGGGGGGGCTGTGGGGCAGGCCTGAGGGGCACTGGCAGGGCTGGGGGGCTGTGGGGCGGGCATGAGGGGCACTGGCAGGGCTGGGGGGGCTGTGCCGGGCTGGGGGGGGCTGTGGGGCGGGCCTGAGGGGCACTGGCAGGGCTGGGGGGGGCTGTGCCGGGCTGGGGGGGCTGTGGGGCGGGCCTGAGGGGCACTGGCAGGGCTGGGGGGCTGTGTCGGGCTGGGGAGGCTGTGGGGCGGGCCTGAGGGGCACTGGCAGGGCTGGGGGGGGGCACGGTCAGGGCGGGGGGGCTGTGCCGGGCTGGGGGGGGCTGTGGGGCGGGCATGAGGGGCACTGGCAGGGATGGGGGGGCTGTGCCGGGCTGGGGGGGGCTGTGGGGCGGGCATGAGGGGCACTGGCAGGGCTGGGGGGGCTGTGCCGGGCTGGGGGGGGGGGGCTGTGGGGCGGGCATGAGGGGCACGGGCAGGGCTGGGGGGGGCACGGTCAGGGCGGGGGGGCTGTGCCGGGCCGGGGGGGCTGCTCCCTCCTTACCCAGCTCGTCCCACAGCTGGCGGCACTTGTCCGTCATGCCGGCGCCCTGCTGCCGCCACAGGGCCAGGCGCGGGTCCCTCAGGAACTGCTCCGTCATGAGGATGAGCATTCGGGCGCCGTTGGAGTCCCGCATCCGCAGCATCTCGCGCACCTGGGGAGCAGCGCAGGTGGGGCCGACCGCGGGAGCCAGAGCCCGGGAGCGGGGCCCCCAGAACAGGGTTATCCCCCCCGACAGCCCCCCACTGTGGGGCAAAGACGCCTCCACCCCCAGGGGAAGAGGGGTCGGAGCCAGGCGCTGCCAAGGGGCTGGGTTGGGACAGAGCAATGGGTGGGGCTGTGAGCAGCAAGGACCCCAGTGCGAGGGATGCCGGGGGGGGGCAGATGGGAGGGGACCGGAGCCAGCGGGGGGGGGTGAAGGGAGGTGATGGGGGTCAGTGAGTGGGGGGAGAAGGGAGGGGACCGGGGCCAGCAGGGGGAGGGGCAGAAGGGAGCAGACCGGGGCCGCCGGGGGCGGGGGGATGGCAGAAGGGAGGGGATGGGGGTCGGTGAGTGGGGGGAGAAGGGAGCGGGGGGGGGGGGCAGACCGGGGCCGCCGGGGGCGGGGGGGATGGCAGAAGGGAGGCGATGGGGGTCGGTGAGTGGGGGAGAGAAGGGAGCAGACCGGGGCCAACGGGGGGGCGGGGGGGCAGCGGGGGGGGGGGGGAAGGGCGGGGACCGGGCCAGCGGGGGGGGCGGGGGGGGGGGGGGGGCAGAAGGGAGCGGACCGGGCCAGCGGGGGGGGGGGGCAGAGGGGCGGGGACCGGGCCAGCGGGGGGGGCAGAGGGGCGGGGACCGGGCCAGCGGGGGGGGGGCGGTTACCTTGTTGAACATGGACTGCAGCTGCTTGCTGGCTCCGTAGTAGCCGCCGTTGGACAGCAGCTGCCTGACTTGCTCCTGGATTTGCTCCTCGTCCAGGTGCCAGCAGTTGGCATCCTCGATGCCGGCACCAGCCGTGGGGTCTGGGGCACCTGGGGGTGGGAGGGTGGGACAAAGTCAGCAGGACGCCCTGCTCCCCCAGCCCCCCTTCCCGTGCTGGACCCTGGGGAGGAGGGGGGACGAGAGGGGACGGGGCGCCCAGCAGGCTCTAGGGCGAGCCGGAGGCCCCGTGCTGCAGCCCCGCGTACCGTGCAGGCGGTTGATCTCGGAGCCCAGCAGCAGGATCTCGTCGGCCAGGCGCTGGGCGGTGGGCAGCACCTCGGTGTGGTGGGCGCTGATCAGGTACTGCACGAACTTCTGCAGCTGGTCCCGGTTCATCTGGGAGAGGGTCTCGGAGATGGGCAGGCGCAGCGCCACCTGCCGGGCCCGGCGGATGCGGTAGAGCGACAGCGCCACCACGTGGGCGCAGTAGAAGATGTCCCGGTTGTCGCAGGTGCAGCTCACCGACGTGATCTTGCAGCGGTCGAAGCTGATGGAGACGGGGAAGCTCCGCTCCAGCTCGCTGGGACCGCCCGGCTCCGTCACACGCCCGCTTAGGTGGAAGCCTGGGGACAGGAGGCAACAGGGTGGCTGGGGAGTGGAAACGGGCCCCTGCTCCAACCACTAGTCCCCACTCCCTTCCCCAGCCAAGGGGTAGAACCCAGGAGTCCTGAGCCCCAGCCTTTCCTGCTCTACTCACTAGACACTGCTCCCTCTCAGAGCCTTCCCCAACCTGGGGGGAGAACCCAGGAGCTTTGGGTCCTAGAGCCCCTTGCTCTACCCACTAGACACCACTCCCCTCCCAGAGCTGGGGGAGAACCCAGGAGCTTTGGGTCCTAGACCCCCCGCTCTACTCACTAGAAGCCTCCTGCCCATTGTCTATGGGGATTGAGAGCTCTCTGGGGCAAGGACCGTTTCTCCCAATGTGTCTGGGCAGCATCTGGTGCAATAGCCCCCCCATGTCAGCCAGGGGCTCCCAGTGTCAGCCGGGGTCTCAAAGTGCTGCCAAGGGGTGGATCCCGTGGCCCGTGACTCAGTTTCTCTGTCACAGACTCACAGCAAGGTGGGGCGGGAGGCACCTCGAGAGGTCCCCATGTCCAGCCCCGTGGGCTGAGGCAGGGCCAAGGAACCCACCACCTTCCCTGAGAGGAGTTTGTCCAGCTGGCTCTTCGGCCCCCGCAGCCTCCCTGGGATGTTAGAGCTGCCCTGCCCACGGTGTTCACAGGCCCCCCCAAACTCCCCTGCCACAGATCGAACCGGGGCCAGTGGCATTCACCCGAGAGCTCCGAAAGAACTCAAATGGGAAAATTCACAGTGGTCTGTAACCGAGCCTTTCCATCGGCTTCCGTACCGAGTGCCTGGACCAGAGCTAATGCGATGCCAATACTCAGAAAGGGCTCTAGAGGCGATCTGGCAATCACAGAGCGGTAAGTCTAACGTCAGTACCGGGCAAATTAACTGAAACTATAGTAAAGGAGAAAATTGTCAGATACCCGGATGAATATAATTTGTTGGGGGAAAATCAACATGGTTTCTGTGAAGGGAAATCCTGCCTCACTAATCTGCTGGAGCTCTCTGAGGGGGTCAACAAACATGTGGACAGGGGGGATCCAGTGGAGATAGTGGACTTAGATCTCCAGAAAACCTTTGACAAGGTCCCTCACCAAGGGCTCTTATGTCAAGTAAGTTGTCATGGGATAAGAGGGAAGGTCCTTTCGTGGGCTGATCACTGGTTAAAATCCAGGAAACAAAGGGTGGGAATAAACGGTCAGTTTTCCAAATGGAGAGAGTTAACGAGCGGGGTCCCCCAAAGGTCGGTCCTGGGACCCAGCCTATTTATAACTGATCGGGAGAAAGGGGTGAACAGGGATGATCGCAAAGTGCCCAAGATAGTGAAGTCCAAAGCAGACTGTGAAGGGCTAATCACCAAGCTAAGGGTATGTCTACACTACCCCCCTAGTTCGAACTAGCGGGGTAATGTATGCATACCGAACTTGCTAATGAAGCCTGGGATTTGAATTTCCCGGGCTTCATTAGCCTAAAGCCGGCACCGCCATTTTTAAAAGCCGGCTAGTGCGAACCCCGTGCAGCACGGCTACACGGGGCACGGACTAGATAGTTCGGATTAGGAAGCCTAATCCGAACTATCTGTACACCTCGTTCCACAAGGCGTACAGATAGTTCGGATTAGAAGCCTAATCCGAACTATCTAGCCCGTGCTGCGTGTAGCCGCGCGGCACGGGGTTCGAACAAGCCGGCTTTTAAAAATGGCGGCGCCGGCTTTATGCTAATGAAGCCCAGGAAATTCAAATCCCGGGCTTCATTAGCAAGTTCAGTATGCATACATTACCCCCCTAGTTCGAACTAGGGGGGTAGTGTAGACATACCCTAAGTGATTGGGCAACAAAATGGCAAATGAAAATGAATGTTGATGAACGTAAAGGGATGCACATTGGAAGAAAGAATCCCAGCTCTCCATACAGTCTGACGGGGACTCATTTAGCTACAACTCCTCGAGAGAGAGAGAGATCTCGGAGTCACTGTGGAGAGCTAACGGAGGCCAGGCTGGGTCAGACCAAAGGTCCATCTAGCCCAGTGGCCAATTCCAGGTGCCCTAGAGGGGCAGGAACAGACCAGGAAATTATCAAGTATTCCCTCTCCTATCACTCACTCCCAGCCTCTGACAAACAGGCTAGGGGCACCATCCCTGCCCAGCCTGGCCAATAGCCCTGGATAGACCTAACCTCCATGAGTCTATCTGGCTCTTTTTTGAACCCTGTCAAAGTCCTGGTCTTCACATCCCCCGGCAAGGAGTTCCACAGGTTGACTGTGCGTTGGGTGAAGACAAACTTCCTTTCGTAGCCGAGGCGAATTCCCCAGGCCCTGCTGACTTGCATGCAGCTAATCTAGCCGCGTCGGGGCTTGTGCTCCGTCCCCTCAGCCCTCTTGGCGCCCGGGGTTATTAGCTCTCCGGCCCCGCTAAGTCGTGGGCTGGCTCTTGCCCTCCCCTTTCTCTTGCTCCTGGAGTCTCTAGAGAGCCTCTTGGGGTTGCCGTGTGTCTCTCTCGCTTGGTGCAGCCCCTGCCCTGGCCTCTTTCACGCGCCTCCTCCGCACTCCGCCCCGTCTCCACGTGGGGCAGGAGCCCTGTGGGAGTTTCGGGGCATCGCTCCCTTGCAAACCCCCTCCCTGGGCCATGTGCAGCCCTGCCCCCGGCTGGAAGGAGCAGGTGTCTGCAGGTGAATCCCCGCAGGGCTGGGCTGACAGGAGCTGGCTTGCCGGGTGGAAGAGGCAGGGGCTGCCCGGGCACATACCCGGCCCTGGCAGAGCGGGTGACTCACACACGGGGGTGGGGGTGACACAGACGCCCTGCGGGATCCAGTCCACCAGCAGGCCCCACCCCCTGCTGCATCACTGCCCCGCGCCGGGGCTCACGCGTGGCCCCCGCCCACGGGGGGTCAGGGCTGACGTCTCCCCGAGACTGGCCCGTGGCCAAGGGGTGACTCAGGGACACAGCTGGGGCGGGGACCCGGCTCACTGGGCCGAAGGCAGCCGCACACGCAGGAGGGGCTAACACGAGGAACGGCCGGTGGGGCCGGGACAGGGACATTGGTCCAGCTTGGGCCTGCGTGGACAAGATGGGCTGACCCCCGGCCTCCCTCCCCGAGACAGGCAGTGACCTCCCTGGGCTCGGGCACTGGGCCTCAGCCCGGCTGGCAGCCCCATGACCCAGAGCGGCCCCGTCACCCCTAGAGGCAGAGGGAAATCCAGGCGCTGTCCACCCGCCCCTCCC
Organism: Pelodiscus sinensis; assembly: GCF_052426305.1. NCBI lineage: Eukaryota > Metazoa > Chordata > Testudines > Trionychidae > Pelodiscus > Pelodiscus sinensis. Next base: position 2,418,862 of record NC_143082.1, read on the forward strand.
CCGCCATGACTTCCCAGGGGCCTGAAAGCTCCGGCCCAAAGTCTGGTTGGCCGGGGTCCCGCCTGGGAAGGACAAGGGGGCGGGGGGGGGGCGAAGGAGCTGAGCTCGGGGAGATCCACCCTGCACCCCCAGCCCTTGCACAGGCTCCAGCTGTTATCCAGCAAATCAGTGTCAATCCATGCCTCAGTTTCCCCTCGCCACCTCCCACCCAAGGATAACCACCTTCTCCTGGGAGTGAGAGGCAGGGGCTGTGCTGTGCAAAGCACCATGGGATCAATAGCAGCAGGATAGGACCAGAAACCACGGTGAGGGGACAAGCCTACATCCTGCCTGTCTTGAACAGCAGGCGGCCTGTACGTGCCTGCTGCGCTGCCAGGCTGGGGGTGGGGTCCCTGGACAAGCCGCCCCGCAGCTCCCCCAGCAAATGCCTGTTACTAAAGTTCCTTCCTCAGGCAGGGAGGGGGGGCCCTGCCCTTCGGGCTGGACTCTGAGGGGCCGTTACGCTGCGCCAGTGCTCTGCCCCAGAAGCGGCTGCATCTCGCGGCCGGGTGAGATTCAGAGAGCGGGGCCCTTCGACAGGACACGCAGAGACAGCCAATGGGCTTCCAGCAGGGCCACGGGAGCGCCAGGAAATGCCCAACACCGGCAGAGCCTGAGACCACGTTACGGGGACCCCACCCGAGCCGGGCTCCCCGCCGCGCCAGGTGCTGCACAGAGGCCCTGCCGCAAACCGCTCACCCTGCAGAGACACACGGGGCAGGGGAAACTGAGGCACGGGGCAGGCAAGGGATGCGCCCAACCGCACACAGCAGGCCCAGGAACAGAGCCGCAGCGTCCTGATGCCTGAGCCAAGCTGCCTCTGGTCCTACTCCAGCCGGGGCAACTCAGTCATACACCAGGTGCCCCGCCTCCGGCTGGGAGCAGGGGACTGGGGCTGTCACCCCCTGGGCCCTGTCACAGGAAGCGAGCACGAGGGGCTGCCCTCCAGAGCCCTGCTCCCCTCCCGCCCCCCCAGGAACATTAACGCTAGTCCTGCCTTCCCTTCCCCTGGCTCGCCAGCTCACAACCTGGCTTCCCAGCTCCGCAGCCTCTGTGCCCCCCTGGAAGTGGGCACCTTTCCCCTCCCAGCCCCTGGGGGAGCCCTGCACCCTGGACTTCCCCGAGCCAACCTGGGGCTGGCTGTGGCCGAGCAGCTGCACCGCACCGCCCACGCCTGGAAGGAGAGCAGCCGTGCTTCCAGGCGAGCTGCTCAAGGACTCAGCAGGGGGAGTCGGGGGCTGGGACATGCGGGAGGCCATGAGCCCCAGGGCGCAGCTAATGCACTCGGGCAGCAACGGGCCAGGATCTCAAGGCAGCTGAGTTTAAGCTCCCGAGCCTCCCTTTGGTCATCAGGCAGAAACTTGGGTGCTCAGCAATGCTCCCTCTAATTTCGCTCACCCTGGTGTAGAATAAATTTTGTTCTGTGCACCCAGGCAGGCGTGGATGTGCACCACCAGGAGAATCACATGCTGCCGGCAGTGGGCGTGCCGCTAATCTCCCCAGGCAGCTGCCCAAGTGCTCAGCCCCTGAACACTGGCACAGATCGGGCACGGAGACAGCCTGGCCGGATCAGAGCAGAGGCCCTGCTCCACCCTCACTATGCTCCCCGGCATGATGCACCAATCCCGCAGCAGCAATCCGCCCCGTGCACGAGAACCCCCCTAGCTCCCTACGGGGACCCAGCCTCGGGGAGGCGGCTTTTCTTCTGCATCCACGTGGCCGTGCGTGCCTGGACGTACAATGGCTGCACTCGGGGGTCACAGCCACTGGTGTCTCCAAGCTGTGACCTGCGTCCACCCTACAAAACTGGGCCAAGGACCCAGTTCTGGTGCTTGACTGGAGTCAGATGGATGGGGGGCTTGCTTCCGAGCCCAGGCACAGGGACAATTCGCTAGCGAGAACCTGGCTTTAACTCTGAAGACAGACTCTTCCTCCCTTCCCAGGTAGCTACTCGCACTAATGGCAGCTGTTACCCGTGTAGAACACCCCATCCCTCTGCCTCTTGCTAAAGTCCAGCCCCTGCCATCCAGTGGCAGGGAGTTCCGCCGGCTAACAATTCCCATAATTTGCAAGAGGATGTATTTTCATTGCACCCATGTCTCCTTGGCCTCATGTGGCAAGGCAGGGACCCGGGGCCACCTGCTCCGGGTTAGTTTATGGCACCCCCCACAGCGGTGGCTCCGCATTCCAAGGACAGCGTGAAAGGCAGCATGGCTCCGGCACCCAGCTTTGCAAAGTCGACCGGCAGGGGAACCCTGGGCATCACGCACGAGCAATCCTGCAGCGAATACGGTCACCGGCAGGGCAGGCGAGCTGGGAATGAAGGCACTGCAGGTGGCTGGCTCTGGGACTTTCCGGAGACAGCTCGGGGCCCACGGCGGTGCTAAGTAACCCAGAGCAAAGCAGGGCGGGAGCACAGCCCAGAGACGCGGCAATGCCGGCTTCACACTCAAAATCACAATCAGGGGCAGGAAATGGATCCTCCGCCCTGGTGGCTTTAGCAGCCTGCGAAGAACCATCCCCGGCTCCTACTCAGCAACTTCCGGCAGGGCCCCCCCGAGTGCTTCGCGAACGAGGTCGGAATCCTTATTCCCGTGTCACCTACAGGGAAACTGAGGCCCGGAGACCGACAGGGCCCTGGCAGAGCTGGGCACAGGCCCCAGGACTCCTGAGTCCCAGGCCAGCGCTCTCTCCAAGAGAGACACTGAGTCCCGTCCCTGCCCTCACAGCAGGACCCAGCATCATCTCCATCCCCGACAGGCGTCTGTCCAACCTGCTCTGCAATCTCTCCAGCGATGGAGATTCCACAACCTCCCTAGGTGATTTATTCCAGTGTTTAACCACCTGGACAGGCAGGACGTTTTTCCTAATGTCCAACCTCAACCTCCCCTGCTGCAGTTTAAGCCCCTTGCGTCTCGTCCTGTCCACAGAGGCCCAGGGGAACAAGTTTTCTCCTCCTCTTTGTAACCCCCTTTTCGATACCGAAAACCGCTGTCGCGTCCCCTCCGTCTTCTCCTTTCCAAAGCGACCACGCCCAGTCCTGTCCGCCCCCTCAGAGCTCCTGTTCTCTAGACCTGCAATCACGGTTGTTGCTCTTCTCTGCACCCTCTCCAAGTTCTCCACAGCTTCCTTTAAATGTGGCCCAGACACAAGACGCCAGCGGAGGCCTAATCGGCGCGGAGCGGCGCGGAGCGGCAAGCACGCCTAGATGCAGCCCGCAATCACGTTGGCTTTTTTTGCAACCGTGCCACCCTGCTGACTTTCTGCAGGGCTCCTTCCTAGCCAGTCACTCCCCACGCTGTGTGACACGGACTGGTCCTTCCTAAGCGGAGCCCTTTGCATTGGTCCTTGTTACACGGCATCCTGTTTGCCTCAGACCCTTTCTCCAGCTTGTCCAGATCATTTTGAATTCTGACCCCCCCAAAGCACTCGCAACCCCTCCCCGCTTGGGATCATCGGCAAAGACTCTCTGTGCCACCCTCGAAATAACTGATGCGGGTACGGAACAGAACCGGTCCCAAAACAGACCCCTGCGGAGCCCCCCTTGTCCTGCCCTTCTAGCGTGACTGCGAACCGTTAACGACGACTCCCTGGGGACGGTTCTCCAGCCAGTTACGTGCCCGCCTTCCACAAGCTCCAGGGAGGCTGCACGCCCACGTTTACCATTAGGGATGCTGGACCCCAGCTGGGCCCCGAAAGGAAGCAGTGTGGGGAGAGCCACCTGGAGCCAGCACCCCGCCCGCAGCTGCCTCCCCCTGTTCACGAGGCCTTAACTCCCAGCTCTGCCGGTGCCTTGCCCCGCCGGCGGGAGGCGGCCACGGCCGTGTCAGCCCCACGGGCCATGGAAATGGACTAGCTAGACAAGTTACAATTCTAGCGTTTAACGGGTTAACCGGTGGAGGGCTGGTGCAGAGCTGCAGGGGCTGTAGTCCCATCTGCGGGCCTGGGGGGGGGTGGGGGGACACTGCCATGGGCTGTCCACCAGGGTTTGGAGAGGTCCAGTGAACCAGTTCGGGGGACCAGGTCACCTCCTACCTCTCGAAACCCAAGCCCCCCGCAAGCTGAATTTCCCACGCTGGGTGCCGGAGCTGCAGCCGTGTCCTTGCGCAGTGCAGCCCCGTACTGGGGACAGCCACCGCGGGGGAAAGCGCCAGCCTCTGGGCCCGCTAGCCCCCAGCGAGGGCTGCCCGCCGGCGTCGGAGCGAGACGGTGCCTTGCGGCCGCCAGCACACCTCCCCTTTACACCAGCAGGCTCGGTGGGGCAAGTGAGAGCTGAGAGTCAGCCAGGGGCAAGTGTCAAACCCGTCGCCCCGCAGAGGCCGACTCCGCCACGCCCCACGCCACGCAGGGCCTGTGTCCACCCCACACCGTCCCTCCCCCCGTGCGGCCGACTCCGCCACGCCCCACGCCACGCGGGGCCTGTGTCCACCCCACACCGTCCCTCCCCCCGTGCAGAGCGGTTACGCCTGCGCAAGGTCGCCGGGCTGGGAACACCAGGGGGGCTTTGCACCGGGGGGGGGGGGGTTCTCACACCGGCCCCAAATGGAACCACGTTTCCAAAGACAGCCAGGCGCTCGCTGCCGGGATGAGCAGGGGCCGGGCAGCCCTGGCAGTTGGCTGATGAGCAGCTGGTGCAGAGACAGAGACGGGGCCTGGCGCAGCCCTCGGGGGGTGGGGGAGAGGCGGGGGAGGGGGAGGGGGACACCCTGAAGCGCCGCACTAGAGGCCGGGTGTGGCCGGCCCACGGCAGCGAGGACGCCCCATCAACTCCCAAGCCTGACGGGACCCAGCGCTGGGAGTGGCCTGGATCGCAAGGTGCAGCCCCCCCCAATCCAGGAGCTGAGACTCAGCCCAGGCCTCAGGGCAGCAACAATCCACATGGCAAACGCCAGCCGCTAGCCGCACCTGGACCCCCTGCCTGATTCCCCGCGTTCGGGGTGCTACACGGGCCCCCAACCAGCACCGGGGACCCTGTCCTGCCAGGCACCGCGCAGCCTCCCTCAAGCAACGCCCCTTGTCCTCGAGCTGCAGGGCTGCCAGCTGGCGAGAGGCGGGATCGCCCCTTTCCGACATGGGGCGCCTGCCCGAGGAGTGGGGCTCAGCAGAGGGGCCCGGGGCCGAGCGAACGCGGCGCCAGAGTCTGGATGTGCACGGGGATTCCCTGCCGAGGCCCTGGTGGCGCGGACCCTCCGCCAGCCCCTCGGCCCCACCCGGCTCCCGAGCCCCCCGCCTCGCCAGCGACACTCACCCACTTGCAGCACCCGGTCGACGGCCCCGGCCTGCAGCAGGTGCAGGCCGCGGTTGAAGGGCACCCGGGAGTCCCGCTCGCCGTCGGGGGGGTGGCAGCCGAGGGACGAGTACATGCAGATCTCTCGCTCGCTGCGCGGGAAGGACCAGAACACGATGCGCTTCTGCACGGGCTCCGGCACGCGGGAGAATCGCTCCTCCACCTGCCGGGGGGGGAGGGTCAGTCCGAGAACCCCTTCGGGTGGGCATCCCGCCGCCTCCCGCCCCCACGCAGGCCCTGCCAGCGAGCAGCCTCCGCCAGCTGCACCCTCGCCGGGCAGCCTCCGCCAGCTGCCGCCCCCACGCGGCCACGGCCAAAGAGGATGTTTCCAGCTGAGATCTCATAACCCAGCAGGCCTCCCCCTGCCTCACAGCCCTGGCAGGCAGGACTCCCGGGGCCTCTCTAGAGGGGAGCGGGGTCTAGTGGTTACAGCAGAGGGGGGCAGAGGCAGGACTATATTCTATGCCCAGTTTTGTCACAAACCCACTTCAATTCCCTGCCCGTTCTGGTGCCTCGGTCGCCCTGTCTGGGAGCGTGCTCAGAGACCTCGGGGGGAGGGGGGGGAGGAAGGGCTCCAGGAAGGCCCCAGCACCCCTCCCCCACTCTAGCACTGCTAGGCAGACCAAGGCCTGTGCAAATTTATAGGCCAAAAACCTTCTGGGTGGCACCAGGCTTGGTCCCGAGTCTTCCCGGTGCTGAGCAAAGGAGCAAAGGCAAAGGAGCCCCCCCCCCCAACTGATTTGGTTTATTGGCTGCTGTTTCTAGACCCACCCCTCCCAGGACAGAGCCCTCCAGAGCAAAGTGCCTGGGGGTGGCTCTGAAGCGTCCCCCCCCCAAGCATTGTGGGAGGGACGTGGGGGCTAGGGAGGGGAGGCTAATCAGGGCTCCTAGCTCAGCCCCTCGTCCCGCTCCCCGTGGCTCCAAGGCCGACCCAGCGGCCGGCCACAGCAGCCCCCGCGGCCCTGCTGGCGTGGCAGACTCGAAGAACAGAAGCGAGGCTCAGCCCCTGGGCCAGGCACGCAGGGGAAGCAGCGTGCAAGGAGGAAAACGAGGCGTGCAGAGTGGGCTGGGGTCCCCCGGGGGAGGCTGTGGTCACCGCCGGGGCCTTTGCGCAGCCCCTAGACTCAACCCCTCGCACCCATGAGCCAGGAGCCTGGGTCCCGCCGGGGCCCAATCCTGCCGATTTTCTAGGTGATCCTGTCGCCCTTTACCAGGCCGTGCGCGCGACCAGCCCACTGGAAGGAAGCTCGCCCTCACACTGCAGCCCCCGGTGTGTTGTGTTCAAGGGCCGCCTGCGGTCTGTTTCCCCCCACCAGGGAAACGTCGGGGGGGCGACATTAATTAGCCGCGGGGCTCTAAAAGGGCAGATTTACGTCTCCATGACGTAGAGGCTCAGAGCAAAGAGGGGGAAAAAGCCGCTGTCAGTTTCACCACAGAACAAAACAGGCTGCCCTAGTTTGCATGTTTTCCTCTGTCAACCCCCTCAAAGCTATGCTGGGGGGGCATGGGGGGGCTGGGCTCAGCTCCACAGCCCGGCGCGCGGAAAGCCAGCCAGCGCTCAGACGCCGAGCCTGGGACGAGGAAGCGCTTACAACTTAAAAATAAACCTCGTTGCAGACCCGGGGAGCATCCTGGCTGTCAAAGCCCAGTGGCAGACCCAGTGGAAGCCAACACGGACACACAGGTGTGACCTGGAGCCTCGGAACGGAGGGTCTAGGTTTTATCTTCGCGCCTCCGGATGAGAGGATCTCGCCATCGTTCCTGTACTGATCCTCACCCCCGCTCTGTGAGACATCCTGCCTCAGAGCTCTCCCCCCAGGGGAAACTGAGGCACGGAGACGGGAAGGGGCTTGCTCAGGTTCACGCAAGGGCCACGGAACTGAGCCCAGCTCTTGGCTCGTGAGCTAACCACTGCCCCCTCTTTCCTCTCCCTGGGCAGCCAGCAGGGGACGCAATTCTGCGGGAAGGCCCGCTGGCCGGGGCTAGGAGGAAATGGGACAGAGGGGCATTCGGGGTCCCAGGGAGAGGCACGGATGCTGCATTTACAACAGGACACCTGGAGTCCAAAAAATGCCTGGGAACCCTCTGCCCCCTGAGGATCGCTCCCGGCCAGGGATTCTCTGGGGCGCCTTGCCCAACCCGCATCGGGCATGGGGCACATGCCCCCTAGGTCAAGGACGGAGTCCAGGGTTTGAGGGAGCAATTCTCTACAGGGGCAGAATCTCGTACACCAGGCCCCTGTGACGCCGGCCCTGGGAGATTGTCGGGGCCAGAGCGGAGGTGGGAGCAGCCTTTATTTTTAGCAGGTCCTGGCCTCTGCCCCCGGCTCGATGTGTCACCGGGGCAGGGTGAGGAAGCAGCAAACAGCCACCCTCTCTGGCATGCCCCAGCGCCAGAAGTCCCGGCATGTCCGGGTGGGGGGGCTGCGGGGAGAGTGTCATGACAGAAGACTCCCGTCTGACAAGTTTCCCAGCCTCACTCGAAACCAAACCCCTCCCTGGTGAGAGAGGGGCCGGCAGTGTGGATTCGGGGGGGGGGGGGGGGGGGGGCCGGCAGTGTGGATTGGGGGGGGCCGGCAGTGTGGATGGGGGGGGGGGGGGCCGGCAGTGTGGATTGGGGGGGGGGCCGGCAGTGTGGATTCGGGGGGGGGGCCGGCAGTGTGGATTCGGGGGGGGGGGGGCCGGCAGTGTGGATTCGGGGGGGGGGCAGCCCACATTCAGACCAGCAGGCTGATGGGCAACTCGTCCCAGGCCTGCTCCCCGCCCACCCCCCAGACTTTGGCAAAGGGTCGGGGCTCCAGGCTTTTGCCCGGACTAGTTTGGGAATTCTGAGCAATGGGGCGCCTGCTTCTCCTCTGGGGAAGCAAAACCCCAGCCCAGCTCTGCTTCCTGGGCACCCAGCTGGAAGGCAGGAATCTAGGGCTCCCGCTCCCCCCAGAATTCCCCTCCCCAGTAACCGAACACCACCCTCCTTCCAGCCAGGGCTTCCCCTGGGCACCCCACACTTGGGAAGCAGGGGGCAGAGCTCAGCCAGGGTTGCCTGTCACCCCAAAAAGAGGCCAAAGAGCCACCCACCGATTTAAAGAGGGCTGGTCTGGCCGGGTGTGGGGCAGCCACTTTCTGTGACCCCAGCCGGTGGCACCCTGCCAGCAGGCAGACACCTGCCACGGGACGGGGCATGACGAGGCTGCTCAGATGCGGGGGGCAGAGCGTGGTGCTGGCTCAGAGACCTGGGGGGCGAGATGAGTAGGTGGCTTGTCCTGGGGGCTGACAAATGCGGCAGGAGCAGCCCGGGCCCACGCAGGGGGAGCAGGGCAGCCGGGAGAACAGAGCAGGGGGTGGGGAGGAGAATCGGGGGGGTGGCTTAGGAGAAGGGGCCGCCCCAAGGGAAGAGTTTGGGGGAAGGCCCCACTTGGCGATAGGGGCAGCCCCAGGAACTGATGGGGGCTGGAGACAGAGGAGGCAACTAGGGGGCAGGGGCATCGGGGTACCCACCTCCCGGGAGAGGACAGCCCGGCATCCCCGGGAGGGCGGCCCGGGGAGGGGGGGGAGGGGGACAGCCCGGCATCCCCGGGAGGGCGGCCCGGGGAGGGGGGGGAGGGGGACAGCCCGGCATCCCCGGGAGGGCGGCCCGGGGAGGGGGGGGAGGGGGACAGCCCGGCATCCCCGGGAGGGCGGCCCGGGGAGGGGGGGGAGGGGGACAGCCCGGCATCCCCGGGAGGGCGGCCCGGGGAGGGGGGGGGAGGGGGACAGCCCGGCATCCCCGGGAGGGCGGCCCGGGGAGGGGGGGGGAGGGGGACAGCCCGGCATCCCCGGGAGGGCGGCCCGGGGAGGGGGGGGAGGGGGACAGCCCGGCATCCCCGGGAGGGCGGCCCGGGGAGGGGGGGAGGGGGACAGCCCGGCATCCCCGGGAGGGCGGCCCGGGGAGGGGGGGGAGGGGGACAGCCCGGCATCCCCGGGAGGGCGGCCCGGGGAGGGGGGGAGGGGACAGCCCGGCATCCCCGGGAGGGCGGCCCGGGGAGGGGGGGGGAGGGGGACAGCCCGGCATCCCCGGGAGGGCGGCCCGGGGAGGGGGGGGAGGGGGACAGCCCGGCATCCCCGGGAGGGCGGCCCGGGGGGGGGGGGAGGGGGACAGCCCGGCATCCCCGGGAGGGCGGCCCGGGGAGGGGGGGGAGGGGGACAGCCCGGCATCCCCGGGAGGGCGGCCCGGGGAGGGGGGGGAGGGGGACAGCCCGGCATCCCCGGGAGGGCGGCCCGGGGAGGGGGGGAGGGGGACAGCCCGGCATCCCCGGGAGGGCGGCCCGGGGAGGGGGGGGGAGGGGGACAGCCCGGCATCCCCGGGAGGGCGGCCCGGGGAGGGGGGGGAGGGGGACAGCCTGGCATCCCCGGGAGGGCGGCCCGGGGAGGGGGGAGGGGGACAGCCCGGCATCCCCGGGAGGGCGGACACGTGTCGGGCAGGCTAAGGCGCAGGGACCGACCCCTCACCTGCTCGAAGGCCCAGGTCTCCGCCACCCGCTTGGCGCTGAGATCCAGCAGCGTCTCGGCCCGGCCCCCTCCCTCGGCGGCGGCCCCCGGGCCGGGCCCCTCCGGCCCTCGCCCGGCGCCAGGGAGGCAGCAGCGCCGCTTGGCGGCCGGGTGCTCCATGGGCTCGATCCGGGGCTCGGCGCCCGCCCGATCCTCACTCCCGGGGTCGGTCCCGGCCGCTCTCGCGGCGCCGATCCCCCGCCGCTTGCCCCAGCCGCGGCCCCACGATGCGGCCCCTTTAAGACGCTCCACAACAATGAGCTCGACGGCTACTTGATCCCCGGCTTCCCCTCCCTCCGCCTGGCTCTCATTGGCCGCCCGGAGGCAGCCCCCGGTTGCCAATGGCTGGTTCCCTTTTCAATCAGCGGCCGAGCCTCCTCCCCCACGTGGGAAGTCAGAGGCGAGCCGTCAATCAGGGCGGAAGGCCGACCAATCACAGGGCGCGAAACCGGGTGGTGGCGGCCACATATGGGGAGGTGGGCGTGGCCACCGAGCGTTCATTCACAACATTCGAAAGAGGCTGAAAATGGCAACAATGTAGCAACCTAGAGGTTGCGGAGGGTTCTGGCCCAGGACTCAGCCGGCAGGCTCCTCCTCCTCCCCCGTCCAGGTACCCTTAGCTCCGCCCCTTCATCTCCACCTCTTCCAGGGGCTTCCCAGTCCCCTGCTTCTCTCCCTGCGTCTCCCAGCCCGGCCCATGGATTCTCCCCAGTTTCTCCCCCTCCTGCAGGACCGGGCCAGGGACATCCCACTGGTTCTTCCTTCTCCAGGACTAGCGGAATCCCTCGGCCCCAGGGAACCTCCTGCTGCACATCTCACCCCAGCCCCCCCCCCCCCGTACCTCCTGCTGCAGGCAGTTCCACCTGTGTAAGTTCCACCCAGGACTGGATACCTCCCATCCCAGGGCAGCACTTCCCATCTGACTGTCTCCATCCCACCCACACCAGCCTGCTGCAAATCCCCTTCCGCAGGACCCCAGATGGTGCTCATCGAGGGCTCCTATCAATGCTATGGTGGTGTGTGTGGGGGGGGGATGGGCAATATCCAAAGCCCCAGAAAACAGAACAGGGATGGATGCTAGGCAGAACAGCAGGGGGTTGCCCGCCTGTCCCTTCCGTGCTGTTACAATCCGTTGTCACCGCCTCCCCATTTCAGTCCCAAAGAGCGCACAGCGCTTGAAGCACCTTGGGGGGGAATTCTTCAGTTCATGGCTATTCTCTGGAATGGGTCCTGGCACAGCAGCAAAACGAGCAGCCTCAGCCCAGGACTAGGAATAGAGAAAGTGGATAAGGAAAAGTTGTTCCCATAAGAACTAGGGGTCACCAAAGGAAATGAACAGGCAGCAGGTTTAAAACAAACAAAAGGAAGATTTTCATCATGCAATGCACAGTCAACCTGTGGAACTCCTGGCCAGAGGATGTTGTGAAGACCAGGACTTTAATAGGGTTCAAAAAAGAACTAGATACATTCACTGAGGACAGGTCTATCAATCCTTATTAACCAGGCTGGGTAGGAATAGTGTCCCTTGCCTCTGTTTGTCAGAGGCTGGAAATGGATGACAGGAGAGATCCCCTGATGATTCCCTGTTCTGTTCACTCCCTCTGGGGAATCCGGCATCGGCCACTGTTGGAAGACAGGATGGATGGACCTATGGGGCACATGGTACTGGCCCCTGTTGGCAGACAGGCTACTGGGCTAGATGGACCTTTGGTCTGACAGGCTATGTCTAGACTGGCATGATTTTCCACAAATGCTTTTAACGGAAAAGTTTTCCGTTAAAAGCATTTGCGGAAAAGAGTGTCTAGATTGGCATGGACGCTTTTCCGCAAAAGCACTTTTTGCGGAAAAGCGTCCGTGCCAATCTAGACGCGCTTTGGCACAAAAAAGCCCTGATCACCATTTTCGCGATCGGGGCTTTTTTGCGCAAAACAAAGCTGTCTACACTGGCCCTTTTGCACAAAAGCTTTTGCGCAAAAGGACTTTTGCCCGAATGGGAGCAGCACAGTATTTCTGCAAGAAGCACTGATTTCTTACATGAGATCGTCAGTGTTCTTGCAGAAATTCAAGCGGCCAGTGTAGACAGCTGGCAAGTTTTTCTGCAAAAGCAGCAGCTTTTGCGGAAAAACTTGCCAGTCTACTCACAGCCACCCAGTACAGCCGTTCTTATGCTCTGACCCAGTGTGGCTGCTCCGATGTTTTTAGCAATCTCTGAACTAATCATAGCCGCCTTCTCATGAGATCTTCCTGCTCAGTAACATGCTCTCCTTTGTAGGTGGGGAAACTGAGGCACAGAGGAAGTGTGATTTACCCAAGTCACAAGTCAGTACAGAGACTAGAACTCAAGTCTCCCGGTTCAGTACTCTGGTCTCCTTCATGTCCATGCTGCTACTGAAGTGAAAAGGACCAGTGACTATCATGCTTACTACGGAACAGTGTAAATCCAGACCACTTGGATTACCCAGGAGGAGATCAGCTGACTACAGTGCAATTTTGCATTGTATCCAGCATCCCGTCTGGGATTTCTAAGGCCCAGTCAGAAGCCAGGTACCAGGAGCCCAGGTCAAAGGCGTTCTTGCCAAAACTCATTTCATTTCCCAGTGCTCGTCAGGTCTGAGGCCGCTAAGGCACCACAGTGCAGCCGGCATTCAGCATAGAATTACCAGTGTCTTTCTTGGACAAGCGGGGAAATGCGGGGAGAGATTGACAAATGGGTTCCCAAACTGGGGGGGCATGAAGAAATTCCGGGGGGGCACAAGGTGACCCAGCACCACACACCCCCGTCAGTCCCACCCCGAGTTTTGCTGCTTTTGGGAGGGGGGGGGCGAGAGTTTCTCAAAAATCAAAAAGGGGACATGAGGCCAAAAAGTTTGAGCACCACTGGGCTAAGATGTGACTTTCCCACTGACTCCCCCCCGCCCCGCAGTGATTAAAAAGCAACTTGGTTTCTCTCCGGAGTTATCTGGCCTAGTGGCTAAGGACAGGCTAGGGCAGGATAAACCAGGCTTAGGTTCCGAGCCCTGCAGCTGGGTCGCAGGGTGCAGGCCACGTTGTCTTCCTGTGCCTCCGTTTTCCCAGCTGCAACATGGAGATCCCGAAAGAGCGTTGAGTGCTGCTGATGAGAAAGAGGCCGATGGGGAGGGACTGTTATTCATTTATCGCAGGGCCAGGCAACTAAGCCGTGTGCCCCAGAACGAGTGGGGAACTGTGACCCGGCATCTGCCCCGCACTGGCCCTTTAAGGCTAAACCCAGCCCTGGGAAAGGGCTGAATGCAAAGGCAGCAGCTGAGGCTGATACTGCCAGTTAGGGCGCAGCTGGGGGCTGTATAAATAAGGGCTCCAGGAGCCAGAAGAGACCCTCTTGTTACAGCAGGGGAGTAGGAAGGGCTGGGCCAACTGTAGAGGCTCTCCAAGACAGAGCAGGGCTGGGGAAAAGAAAGAAGGGCGGGTGGGCTGGCTAGCTAGCTAGCTAGGGAGCCTGGCCTAGCCTCCCTCCCAGGCTGCAGGGTCTGAGGCAAGGCCTTGAGCACCAGGGGGGCGGGTGGGCAGGCAGGCTAGGAAGAGGCAGCAGGTCCACACCCCCTTGCCTAGGCGGAGTGGCCATTTCAGAGTGCAGTTTGCCCGTGGCAGGGGCTAGATGAAGACTGGCAGTGGGTCAGTGAGGCAAGGTGGGTACAGGGGGTTCCCTGGAAGGGGAGGACCCAAGGCTGTGTCTAGACTGGCAAGTTTTTCTGCAGAAGCAGGTGCTTTTGCGGAAAAACTTGCCAGCTGTCTACACTGGCCGCTTGAATTTCCGCAAGAACACTGACTCCTACTGTCTGAAATCAGTGCTACTTGCGGAAATACTACGCTGCTCCTGTTTGGGCAAAAGTCCCTTTTGCGCAAAGCTTTTGTACAAAAGGGCCAGTGTAGACAGCTGAGATTTGTTTTGCGCAAAAGCGTGTCTAGATTGGCATGGCCGCTTTTCCGCAGAAAGTGCTCTTGCAGAAAAGTGTCTGTGCCAATCTAGACACTCTCTTCCGCAAATGCTTTTAATGGAAAACTTTTCCGTTAAAAGTATTTGCAGAAAATCGTGCCAGTCTAGATGTAGCCCAAGAGTAGAGAGATTGACACACACACCCCTGGGGGGGCGGAGAGGCACTGGAGTGGGCATGGCCAGAGGGTGGTGTCTTGAAGAGGACAGCGGGGCTTGGGAGCCATGTGGGTCCAGCATTGATGCAGGGAGGCAGCTGGTGGGCGGAGCTGAGCTAATGCCTGGCACTACCAGCAGGAGGTGCCGTGGTAGTGGTGGCCCGGTGACAGGAACCCAGACCCGATTCAGATGTGAGTAGTGGACGTTGCATGTTCTCTCCCACTGTAAGAGCCAGGAGCTGTGTTTCTGCTGTGACAGGAGTCTGGGAGGACTCAGGCCAGCTTGCAAGCTAATGCTACCATTTTTAGGGAGGGAAACTGAGGCGGGGGGATGTGACTTGGTCAAGGTCCCCCAGAAAGTCTGTGGCAGGGCTTCTCCCCCAAACTACTGGAGCACAGACCTTCTAGGGCCAGGAACTGATACCAGATCTCCTGGATCCCACCCTGTTGCTTTGACCATTTGATCCTTCATGCAGGGAAGGAGAAAAGGTCTCCTGGGGGATCACACTGAAAGGGCTGGGGCACAGGATGGAAAAGGCATTAGGCCTTTTGCTGCTGCAGGGTGAGGGCCCTCCGCGGAGCTGCGATGAACACGGTGGGGCAAAGCAAGGTGCCTTCAGAGCAGCGTTTGGGCTGGAGTAAACTTGACACTTTCTGCCCCTTCTCTGGCCTCTGGGGATCTCAAGGCACATGGAGGCATAGGCCTGGTTCTCTACCTTGCAGAACAAGCCACTGAGGCCCAGACAGGAAGCGAGCGGCTTTGAGGTCATGGAATGAGCCACAAGTGGAATCCAGACCTGACTGGCATTAGCCACAAGACCACGTTCCACTGCCAGGGCTCAGAATAGAACCTGGGAGTACTGGCCCAAAGTCTTTGCTCTCACTGCTACACCTCACTGCCCTTCTCAGGGCAGGAATAGAACCTGAGACCTGGATCAATTCCTGCTGCAGCAATAAAACCTAGGGCTACGTCTACACTGCCCCCTCCTGTGCAAAAAAAAATGCAAATGAGACAAAGCATGGACTATTGCTGTGCCTCATTTGCATAACTAATGAGGCTGCTTTTGCACAAAAAGGAGCTGTCTACATGGCTCCTTTTTGCACAAGAGCCCTTCTTCCTGCAAAAAGAGGAAGGGGAGCTCTTGCGCAAGCGGGGGGTTTTGCACAAAAAGGAGCCATGTAGGCAGCTCCTTTTTGTGCAAAAGCCTCTTGCGCAAAAACGGAGCCTTGATAATTATGCAAATGAGGTGCAGCAATATTCTATGCTTTGCCTCATTTGCATATGCTTTTGTGCAAGAGGCTATAGTGTAGACATAGCCTAGGAGTCCTGGCTCCAGAACCTCTCCTCTAGCCAGTAACCTGCACTCGCGCCGCCCCCCCTCCTGCCCCGGGGGAGTGAATCAGGTTAAGGAGCTGGACTGGAGCTGCCTGACAAATAAAGCCCCTGGAAGAGGGTTAGGCCGTGAGGCCTGGGAGCCAGGCTAATGGGCCAAAGGCAGCACATGGGGCAGGGCGGGGTCCCCTCCTTCGGTTGCTTCCAGCATTTACAACAGCCTTGAACAGGCCCCACGGCTCCCTGCGAACAAGTGGGCACAGACGTGGGTCCCCCAGGCCAGGCTTCCGGGCTAGCAACTCCCAGTCCCCAGCCTGACCCATATGCCCAGGGAAGGGGCCCAGGGAGATGCCCCTGCTAAACCAGGGAGTGTAACAAATAACGGAGTGAGGCCCTGCGGATAAAGCAGGGGGGCTGGGTGCAGGGCTCCCCCGCACGACCGTGTCTTCGCTTCATTTTCAATCTCTTCCTTCGCTGCTCCCCTAAGACCTGGGCTGGGGGCCATCAGGTTCGTTGCCCTGAGGAAGTTTCCAGGGTGGTGGGATCCACCCCCCTCCCCCCATACCAGGGACTGCCCCCTCTGCTTAGAAACCAGGCCTGGGCTTAGCAGAGGTGACCTGGCTCCCGCAGGTGAAAGGCTGGCAGGGTGAGGGACCCCCCCAAGGCAACAAAGCTTTGAGTCTCCATTCAGTCTGCCCCCTTCTAGCCCATCTCACTTCCCAGGAAGATGCTTTGATCAGCTCCCCAACCCACGCAGGCCTGTCTGCCCCCCACCGCTGAAAGGAAAACGCTCCCTGGCCAGCAGCCTCGGGGAGTGAATCAGGTTAAGGAGCCTTGGACCAGCTGGATAACAGGCTGGTCTAGCACACAGGGGCAGCCCCAGGAAACGCACTAGGCTCCCGCTGCACAGCTCAAGCACTGGCTGTGGGGGTGAGATGGGAGCCCTGCCCCACAGCCAGCAGAAGACCCACAAGTAGCTCAGCCCTGTGGCTTGTTAGGTTCAAGGAAGCAGAATAGCCGGTACCCGCATCCAGCCTGGCTCTGCCCATGTCCACACTCCACTCCACAGAAAAGTGACATCAACAAGGATATGTGGGGCACAGGTGTGGAAACTCCTCCCACCCCTGCAGTGCAAACCGTGCTGCTGTTCTGGGGGGTGGCGGAGAAATGCCTTCCTACGGCGCAGGCCGTGTCCTGGCTGCAGGTTTCTGGGGCAGCCGTGCAGCAAGTGACTGCAGCGTATGCAGCGTAGGCTAGACCCACCCTGCCACCCTGCACAGCAGAAACCAAACCTCCACATTTCAGAGACAGCCTTTTCAACCCAGAACCCCCTTACTCATCTCACATAGCTATCGCCGCAGGGAACACAGATCACCCAGCCCCCTGCAAAGCATGGGCCTGAGAAACCCGCAGCCTGGAGCCCCGGACTGAGCAGGAGCACAGCCTTACCGGGGCGGGGGGGGGGGGGGGGCACTTCTGTCCCTAGCCCCCGCCCCACGCAGGCCATAGCTAAGGAAAGCTGAGCACTTAGGGTGTGGCCAGGGAATAGGGATCCTCGAGGTCCATTCCCAGCTCTGCTACCAGACTCCTGAGTGATCTGGGCCAAGTCGCTTGGGCCCAGCCCCTCTGAGGCCCCTGCTTCCCAAACAGGGTATTAGCCCAGCCCCACAGAGAGAGAGCGGGAGGCGCCCAGATGCCCCAGTGAGGGGCCAGAGGCAGTGAGAGAGAAAGCTGTACGGGGAGTCTGCAGGGACTAGGTCCATGTCTGTTCACATCCATGGTGTAGCCCTGCTAGCCGCGGGGAACCGCCCCAGGGTGTGCTGAGCGCAGACTGCAGGCTCCGGGGATGGCGAGCTTCCAGCGACCGCGTGGCTCCTGTATAAAAGCCGCCAGAGCAGGGGCCTGCAGCTTCCATCCCTTCACAGCCCCACAGAGGAGTTACAGGACAGTCCTTCCCAGTACTTTTTATTAAAGCGCAGGATGGGGGGCAGGGCCAGGCCCCACACACACACACACACACACACCCCCTCCCCGAGGCTGGAGCCAGTCAGGGGAGCTGCTCAGAGAACGGGACATTTGGCATCTCAGCTCCACAGGCCCAAGCTGCCCCCTTCCGCTCACAGCCAGGCAGTTTGGGCTCCACTGCGTAATTCACGCAGGCAGCTTTTCCTAGGCACTGCCCCAAACTCCACCGGAGCCCCCAACTCTCGGGGGCTGGAGGGGAAGGGGAAACTAGCAATTCACAGAATCCCTCACCGGGGGTCTGACCGAGAACCACTGTGCTGCCCCCCACCCTTCAACCTCCTTCCCAGTGACAGGACGGAGACGGCTCCGTTTCTGACAAGAGGCAGGTTAACCACCAAGGGGTAAGCTGCTCCCATCCCTGCTACAGGCCAGGGAGCGTTTGCACAGGAGACGGAGGAGGATGAACAAGTCCAAGGAGGTAGCTGCAAAAGCACCGTGGTCCAGGGACAGAGCTGCCCCCATCCCTTGGTTCCTACAGGGGGCTCCCAATGGAGCGGGCTGGTGCAGTTTTGGCCA
The DNA here is from genome assembly GCF_052426305.1 of Pelodiscus sinensis. Taxonomy (NCBI): domain Eukaryota; kingdom Metazoa; phylum Chordata; order Testudines; family Trionychidae; genus Pelodiscus; species Pelodiscus sinensis. Next base: position 2,436,713 of record NC_143082.1, read on the forward strand.
GGCGTGGGCGATGGGAGTCTGCAGGAGCACAAGGACGGTGACAGCTCCAAACCCCCTGGCCCAGGTCACAGGGTAGACTTGCTGGGGTGGCCCTTCTTAGCTCCCTTCTCCGGCGCCGTGACCACAGTCAGCTTCTTGGGCAGGCTGGTGCTGGCTTTCATCATCGCCTCGTGTTCGATCTTCTTCCGGATGCCGACTTCCAAGTTCTGGGGAGGAAGGGGGCCAGGAAACAAATTAACCCAGCGGCTCCTCAGGGAGGGAAAGGGCAGCAGCAGCAGCCATTTAAGCAGGGAGCTCAACGAGGTCACACACTCGCCCCTGCCCAGCCCACGCCTCCCTTCCCCACTCCGCAGGTCTCAGCCTGAGCAACCTTTGGAGGAGAGCAGGATTCACAAACAGGAGTCCCGGCGAACACGACCCATGCCCAGGCCTCGCACGGTCCCATGATTAGCTGTGGCAGGGTTGTGGCTAGTGCTCCTGGCACGCAGTTTACAATTGAGGGCAGGTGACAGAGACTGGTAGAGGGGCACAAGGAAACGATACTGGTCACTGTCGTACATTCAGCCACGTGGAGAGGACAAAAGCGGCCCGAAGCGAGTTAGGCCACAGAATTTAAATCCAGTCCACTCTCTCCAGGTACATTTCCCACTCTTCTCCGCTTCCCAGTCGCACTACGTGGCTGACCTGTCACACATGGCTCATTCTAGCTCTCTCCCCAAGGAGAGAAATCGACCGTAGGGCTGAGGAGAGCAGCCCCCCTCCTACCCCACTCTGACAGCCAGTCCAGTTCCTACTAGCGGGTAAAACCCACTTCATCTAATAAAGTAATTTCTACCCACAAAGGCTTATGCCCAAATTTCTAAGGTGCCACAGGACTCCTCATTATTCTTCCAGAATAATATCTGTGGAAACATACTAAATGAATATCACTAGTTCTGGATTATCCTGTATCTCTGTGGTTTTATTGAGATCTAGGCTGAATGCTAGAGAATTCTTTAGATCGTTTTGTATCTTGTTTGCCACGTCTGCACTGATCTGGGAGACATACCACTCTGTAGCATGAAACACAAACGGAATTTATTAGTTTCTGAAGTTTTATGTTATTTGGATCTTAAATTCTTCTTCATAACGTGGACATTTAGCACAAGCAAAATTGAGGGACATAAAACTAGCTTTGGTTGCTGTGTCTGCTTTTCTGAATGCCAAAACTAGTGTCTGCTGACTGTTTAGGCATAATTTTAATGCCGTTAACTTGCTTTTCCTTAATTCCAATTCAGGATATTTAGAGGAAGAGTTATTGTGATTTGTTTCACAGTGATGTTTTAAGTTGCTCCCTTTGTGGTTCGGTTGATGCACTGGCACCTTTAACAATAAAATGCAAAATCTTCCTCCCAGTCTGGCTCAAAACTCTGGCTCTTTTACAATGAAAAGATATTCTTATCTACAAAGTTAATGCAGAGTTAACACTTCAATCTAAAACTATTCAAATGTGATTTATGAGCTGTACGCAGCCTGTATTCTGTGGAATGCAGGAAGACTGAGCAGACACATGGTCCGCACAGAAACTGTGTGAACACACTGACAACATTTCCTAAAATAATGCACGTGAGCATCTCTTTCTACCGACCTCACTAAGTTTTGAAATTCTTTCAACAGTTTGGACAGCTTCCACGTTCATGTTAATTCCAGCTGCAAAGTGCGTGGGACCAAGTTTTCTCCATGAGCTGTACTTTATAACCTGCACAAGAATCCCGCTGTGGCGCAAGGGCTGCAGTTCGGCCCTGCCTGCTCTAACCCAAGCTGCTGTTTGCTATCCCCGCGCACCTCACCTTTTTCAGTTTCTGCTGCTGGATCACACGCGCTTTCTTGGGAGCGATCGTGCGGCCTGGGGGAGAGAGGCGGGTGATGAACATGCGGAGCCAGGCAAGGAGAACTGAACTGCCCCAGGGTAGGAAGCCCGGCCTGTTGACCAAAGAGCTTGCGAGACAGCAGGGCCCGGGGAAGGACGGGGTGACAGCCTCTGCCTGGGGAGGGCAGGGGGGGCTCTCTGGGCTGGGGAGGGATAACGCTGCAGGTACGTTCCTGGGCGCCCGCGAGCCTCCCCCCCCCGCCAAGCCCCCTCCCCCCAGGAGCGCCCGCGAGCCCCCCCCCGCCAGACCCCCTCTCCCCAGGGGCGCCCGCGAGCCCCCCCCCGCCAGACCCCCTCCCCCCAGGAGCGCCCGCGAGCCCCCCCCCGCCAGACCCCCTCCCCCCAGGAGCGCCCGCGAGCCCCCCCCCGCCAGACCCCCTCCCCCCAGGAGCGCCCGCGAGCCCCCCCCCGCCAGACCCCCTCCCCCCAGGAGCGCCCGCGAGCCCCCCCCGCCAGACCCCCTCCCCCCAGGGGCGCCCGCGAGCCCCTCCCCCCGCCGGGCCCCCTCCCCCCAGGGCCGCCCGCGAGCCCCCCCTGCAGCCGCTCACCTCCCTTCCGGGGTCCCCGGGCCGCCTGCGCCGCCGGCTTCTTCCCCCCGCCCGGCTTCTGGGCCTGGAACTTCTGCTTCCCCTGAGCCATGACGACTCCACTTCCGGGGGGGGGGGGGGGCGCTCAGTGCATGCCGGGATAGAGAAGGGCAAACCCCTGCCCAGTGCATGCCGGGATACAGAAGGGCAAACCCCGCCCAGTGCATGCCGGGATAGAGAAGCAGCCACGCCCCCGCGGCCAGTGCATGCCGGGATACAGAAGGGCAAACCCCCGCCCAGTGCATGCCGGGATACAGAAGGGCAAACCCCGCCCAGTGCATGCCGGGATAGAGGAGCAGCCACGCCCCCGCGGCCAGTGCATGCCGGGATACAGAAGGGCAAACCCCCCGCCCAGTGCATTCCCAGTGCATGCAGGGATACCCTTCCCTCACCAAGGGGGGGTCAGGGAGCCCAGCCCCTCCCAATTCCAGGCTCCAGGGGGCACCTGGGGCCTCGTGGAAAAGCCCCCCCCCCCGCAGTGACGGAGCCGGGCTCTGTCCGCACCACACGCTGCCCTAGCCGGGGGAGCCAAGGGGGACTCTCCCGCGGCAGTACAGGGTCTATGACACACAGGGCGGGGGAGGGGGTCAGGCTCCCTCCAGGAGAGCCAGCGCCAAGGCCGGCTCAGAGCGACAGCCGCAGCCAACAGCCCACGCGGAGAAGCGGTGGCGTGAAAGGCCCACGGGGGTTTATTATCAGGACGTCAAAGCTCCAAGCCAGGCCCCACCATCCCCAGCCACAGTCTCGCGCCTGCTCAGCATGAGCTACTGGCCCCAGGGCCTCATTGTGCTTTCACTTCCCGGCGAGGGCCTCCCGCAGCTCGCCGGGGCGGAAGACCCCGAACTCCGTGACGATGCCCCCGGTGATGAGCTCGTGCGGCGTGACGTCAAAGGCCGGATTCCAAACACCGATCCCTTGGCAGGAGAGAGAGACACCGTGAGCCACTCAGCAACGCGACATACAAATCCAACCAAGAATTCCCCCCCCGGCCCACGATCTCCTCCTTCTCCTGCACCGGGACAGCCCCTTGGCCCATGACGCCGTGTGGGGACGTGCTCCGACCACGGTACCTGGCGCTGCGATCCTCACGCCATTGACGTCCGTCAGCTCCTGGCTCGGACGCTCCTCGATCACAATGTCGGAGCCTTCCGCCAAGCTCAGATCACATGAGGTGCTGGGGGCTGCCACGTAGAAGGGGATCCCATGATGCTTTGCAGCAATGGCCAGCTGGTAGGTGCCCACTTTGTTGGCCGTGTCGCCATTGGCCACCACCCGGTCGGCTCCCACGATGACAGCTGGGCGAGGGAAAGCAGCACTTCAAATCCGGGAGGGGTGGTTCTCATGTCACGTGACCACCAGAGTCATCAACCAGGTGGCTCCTACTGTGGTCCCCTCCTCCCACCCCCTCCCTGCTACAGGTTGTCCTTGTGGCTGGCAGATCCCAGTCCTCCAGGACCCCCAACACAACAGCTCTATGAAGCACCCAGCATGCTTCTCTGAGAAGCAGGGTTGTCTAGGGGGAAAGGGCACCAGGTGGGGAGGCCACACCGAGATACCCAGCAAAGCAGTTGGAAGCCATCACACCTCTCTGTGCCTCAGTTTACCCATCCCCATGCTGCAGCAGGGGACCTACTACTAATGTGCTTTGAGCACTGTGGATAAGCGCCCTCCTAGAGAGATAGCTGTTAACTGTGTCAGCCTCACACAAAACATGCTGGCGTCATACTGGATTACTGGATCTACCGGTCGGATCTAGGGATGCCAAGTATCGACTGACTAATCAAATAGTCAATGCATTTTTGCATCGACTATTCGATTAGTCCATAGGGCAGCTCTGCCATTGAAGCGCAGCAACAGCTCTAGGGCTATTGCTTCACTTCAAAGGCGAAAGCACTGTGTGTGGAGCCCGGCAGCTCCTGGGCTCCATGCGGTGCTGCCTCTTTCAAATGCCGTGGGGAGCCTGACGCCGGGTGCGCCGCGACGTTTCAAAGCAGCAGCGCTGCCCGGAGGCCGGGGTCAGTGGGGGATCCGGGCTGCACACGGCGTTTCAAAGTGCCGGCACTGCATGGAGCCTGGGGTCTGGCCTCAGGCTGCAAGTGGAGCTGCCACTTTGAAGTACCCCCTTCTGTCCCCCCTTGCCGCCTCTTTCTGATTGAGGCAGCAGGGGGGAGAGGGAAGAAGCAATTAGTCGCCTAGCCTGTGGGCCGGTCCTTCACATCCCTAGTCAGATCCAGCGTATCGAGTCCTGGGAGTGTGCATTACATTACCACCCGAAGGACTCAACCAAGATGGGCGCCTCTCGTGCCGGGCGCTTTGCAGATGCCCGTCCCGGCTGAGCTCAGGGCTCTGTCATGCCAACCCCTAGGCCAGGCCCTGCCTCAAAGACTCACCAGCTGAATAAACGTCCGCCTCTGTCTAACCAGACCTGTGGCTGGGGGGATTTGAGCTGGGTGCCTTGACTCCCACTCACCCGACAGGCCCTTCTCCTTCATGGCCACGGAGACCATGCTGTCTGCGATGAGCGTGGCCGGGATGTGCTCGTACACCAGCTCGTAGGCCGTCAGCCGCGCCCCCTGGTTGTAGGGCCGCGTCTCCGTGCAGTACACGTGCTCCAGACGGCCCAGGGCGTGCAGGGAGCGGATGACACCTGCAAGGCAAGAAGGGAACCGTGAAAGGTGGCAAGAGCTTAGTGAGTTGGAGAGCATGGGCTAGCGGGCAGGGCAGGGCAGGGCAGGGCAGGGCGGCAGTACCCTTGGGGTGCACCCCCCTAGCCAGCGTGGGCAGAGGCCCTGGCCAGCCCCTTACCCAGCGCGGTGCCGTAGCCAGCAGTGGCCAAGGCGCCGGTGTTGCAGTGAGTCAGCACCGTCACCTTGTCCTGCGGCGCTGTCCGGAGCAGGTGGCGCGCCCCGTGCTCCCCGATGCTCCTGTTGTCCCGCAGATCCTTCTCCAGCATGGCCTCTGCCCGCTGGATGATGCTGTGGGGCGGGGGGAAGGTTAGGCCGGCGATCGCGCTGCCAAGCTGAGGAGGGGAAAGGGCCCCGGGCCTGGATCTTACCTCTCCCGCAGGCTCTCAGCCGTGGCCTCCCCTCGCTGGGCCTCCTGGGAAGCGAAAGCCCCCAGCTCCTGGGCCGCCCGGGCCATGTTCACAGCCGTGGGGCGAGCAGTCACCAGGTAGCGCAGGGAGTCCTGGATAGAGGCCTCCAGGTCGGCCTTGCCCTGCCCTGTGCCAGCCCCGCCGTGCAGCTCCACCGCCAGGCTCAGGCAGCCCACGATGGCGATGGCAGGGGCGCCCCGCACCTGGGGGACAGGGGCACAGTCAGGGTGGGCTGGGACCAAGGACAACCAGGGAAGGAGCTGCAACCACAGCTCAGAGCAACAGTCCAGCGAAGCCAGTACTCAGGGTACCTTGGACCCCCCCATGTCCCCATGCCTACCCCTGCACCCCAACTGCACCTCCACTGCACCGTGCTCACCCCATCCCAGCGCCCCTGCACCCCCACTGCACCGTGCCCACCCCATCCCAGCGCCCCTGCACCCCCACTGCACCGTGCCCACCCCATCCCAGCGCCCCTGCACCCCCACTGCACCGTGCCCACCCCACCCCACCCCCCCTGCACCCCCACTGCACCGTGCCCACCCCACCCCCCCCCTGCACCCCCACTGCACCGTGCCCACCCCACCCCAGCGCCCCTGCACCCCCACTGCACCGTGCCCACCCCACCCCACCCCAGCGCCCCTGCACCCCCACTGCACCGTGCCCACCCCACCCCATCGCCCCTGCACCCCCACTGCACCGTGCCCACCCCATCCCAGCGCCCCTGCACCCCCACTGCACCATGCCCACCCCATTGCCCCTGCACCCCCACTGCACCATGCCCACCCCATCCCAGCGCCCCTGCACCCCCACTGCACCGTGCCCACCCCATCCCAGCGCCCCTGCACCTCCACTGCACCGTGCCCACCCCATCCCAGCGCCCCTGCACCTCCACTGCACCGTGCCCACCCCACCCCAGTGCCCCTGCACCCCCACTGCACCGTGCCCACCCCACCCCACCCCATCGCCCCTGCACCCCCACTGCACCATGCCCACCCCACCCCAGCGCCCCTGCACCCCCACTGCACCATGCCCATCCCATCCCATCGCCCCTGCACCCCCACTGCACCATGCCCACCCCACCCCATCGCCCCTGCACCCCCAAGCCCCCATTGCTCCATGCCCACCCCACCCCAGCGCCCCTGCACCCCCACTGCACCATGCCCACCCCACCCCAGCGCCCCTGCACCCCCACTGCACCGTGCCCACCCCAGCCCTATGCCCTGCACACACCCCCCTTTCGTGCCCAGGCCTGTATCCCCCACCAGGCCATGCCCAGCCCCGACCCCACGCTCTGTGCCCACGGACCCCTCCCCGCGGGGCAGCCCCCCGGCCCCACCTTCATGGCGCGGATGGCCTCCCAGCCCTGGCGCACGCCGCCGATCTCCTCGTAGCAGCTGCGCTGGGGCAGCAGCAGCTGGTTGAGGACGCGCAGCGAGCCCCGGCGGTAGCGCAGCGACTCCAGGCTCCCGGCGCAGCCCGGCCCGGCCGGGGCGCACTCGGCCATGTGGGCTCCGCTCCGCGCTGGCCCTGGGCCGGAGAGGCGGGCGCGGCGGTCCTAGCGCCGCCGGCTGCGGGGCGGGGCTCTGCCCCTGGGCAGCCGGGATCATCATAACCCGCCTTAGAGCGCAGGCGTCCTGGGCGCCACCTGCTCTAACCACTCAACCACACTGCTCCCCCGGAGCTGAGGAGGGAACCCAGGAGTCCTGGCCACCCCCCTGCTCTAACCACTCAACCACACTGCTCCCCCAGAGCTGAGGAGAGAACCCAGGAGTCCTGGCCACCCCCCTGCTCTAACCACTCAACCACACTGCTCCCCCGGAGCTGAGGAGGGAACCCAGGAGTCCTGGCCACCCCCCTGCTCTAACCACTCAACCACACTGCTCCCCCAGAGCTGAGGAGAGAACCCAGGAGTCTTGGCCACCCCCCTGCTCTAACCACTCAACCACACTGCTCCCCCAGAGCTGAGGAGAGAACCCAGGAGTCCTGGCCACCCCCCTGCTCTAACCACTCAACCACACTGCTCCCCCAGAGCTGAGGAGAGAACCCAGGAGTCCTGGCCACCCCCCTGCTCTAACCACTCAACCACACTGCTCCCCCAGAGCTGAGGAGAGAACCCAGGAGTCCTAGCCACCCCCCTGCTCTAACCACACTGCTCCCCCTGCAGCTGAGGAGGGAACCCAGGAGTCCCGACTCCATCACTTACCGTGCTGGCTCTAGAGCAGCGCTTGAACCCCAGAAATCCTGATTCCTGGCTCGCAGGCCTGCACTCACCTCTCCACTCCGGCCCGGCTGTTCGGCCTCAGGACTCTAGATGGGTGTCAGCCGGCGCTGAGCTAACCTCCCAGCGCATCGCCACGGATACAGAACTGCCTACAGCCGCTGCGCTTCTGCGTGCGCCCTGTGACTGGCCTGGTCACCTGCCCTGGCCTCTCCCTCCAGCCACCCAGGCTGCCTCTGAGGTCAGCGTCACAACCCTCAACGCAGCCAGTGGCGCTGGAACGTACGAACAGCCAGCCCGGGCCAGCCCAGCGTCCTGTCTGCCCACAGCAGAGACACAGGAGGGAGTTATGTGCCCAGGGGCAAAGGCAAAATTTGCTCTCCCCCTCCGCCCGGCGAGGCCCCAACCCCTCCGCCCGGCATGGCTGAGCCCAACCCTGGGGGGGAGCTTGTATCGCATCTTCCCCCGCCCCCTTCAGTTTGGGGTCAGGTCCCTGCACACACTAACCCACTGGTGGAGATGGAGGAGGGTCGGGCTGGGGGTGCAGAGGTGGGGAGGAGGCTCCAGCCAGCAATGTCGGGCAGAGGAGGAGCAGGCGAGCTGAAGGATGACAGGGGGAACAGAGGGGAACTCAATTGGCACCCCGCTAGTGTGGCACCAAGGGGCAACTGCCCCCCGGACCCCTTGCTACGCCGCTGGCCAACAGTGGCCAATGCCGGATGCCCCAGAGGGAGGGAACACAACAGGGTTCTCTCCTGTCACCCGGTTGTGGTGGAAAGCCATCGCAGCAAACGGCAAGGCCTGTCTGTGGCGAGCTCCTGTCCCTCTTCGCAGAGAAGGGGAAGCAGCCGAGGGGCCCATGGCCCATTTTCCATTGACACTTCGTGGACCTTGACTAAGTGGATGTGGCCCGAGGAAATTTTGCTTTTCTTCCTTTTTGCAAAGCCAAATCACTCCCCACTTTTGGCACGAGTCACAATGGACCACGGGAGGAGAAGCCGCCATTTGCCAACCTGGCTGTGTGGAAACCGTGTTCCCCAGGCTGTAGCTGGCAGCTTCCACAGGCTTGTGCATGTGAGCCCTAAAATCCACGGGGGCTTTTCCCCGTGTTAACACCAAGCGGCTGCGGGCGCCTTGGCCACACCCAGACAGCGACACGGCAGCACTTCCACAGCACCTGCGTGACACCGAGACACGCAACAGTCACTGGCTGGGTTCTTTGCAATGTGGCCCGCCGCAGGCGCAGCTGAGCACTTGGAGAACGGGGCGCCTCCCACTTTCCCGGATGCCATAAACGATGCCGGCCAGTCACCTTTGCTGGTGGAACAACCGAGACGCGGGCGTGTTTGCCAGGAACTTAGCTAATGCTCAGAGTCCCACTGCTGCCTGTTCTCAGAAATCCAGCCCTGGGTTTGTTTTTGAACTGTGTGACCCCGGGTTCTCGTGTTACGTGAAGAGGTAAAACCACCCTGCCTCATTCACTGTCTCCACACTGGGGATGTTAAATCTCCGGTAAGTGAATGGTCGAGTAACCTCATGAATTCTTATTGGTTACTCGACTATTCGATAGTCCCCAGGGGCGGGGCCGGCAGCCAGTGCACTCCGACCCCACTGCCACTCCACACCACTGCTTCTGGATCAGAGGCAGCAGCGTGGGGAGCCAGGCGGGAGCTAGTCCGCAAGGGGGGCCAGTTTAAAAACCAGCTCCCGTCACGGATCGGCTGCCTGTCACCCTGCCTCTGGTAAAGGCTCCCAAACCCGGGTCTGAGCTCCCAAATCAGGTGCGAACCAGAACTGAGACAGGCTGCCTGCCCGGCTGGCTGCTAATACACTTCCAATGCAGAGCCGCAGCGGGGGTAGGTCCCAGTGCGGTCACAAGCCAGCACTGAGCCGTGCTGCTGGCCAGTCTGCTAAAAATGTACCAGCAAAGGGCGGGGGGAGGGAAACGCATGTCGTCTATAGCATTAACCTAGACGCTTTTGTTTATCAGTTACTTGACTTCACTCTTACATCCCTACTCTGCACCAGTCATGATTTCACAGACCTTTCTCTATCACCCCCCTTGTCTTGCTGCCCTAAAAGGGGCCTTCCGCAGTTTATTCCCTTTCCCAGAGTCGCACTTCACCTTCCCTCTGGAATAACACCCTCAACCCCATGGGGAAGGGGTGAGTTTGAAATGTCCCCGCGTAGTTAACCAGTGGGACAATTCGTGTGTGTTTAGACAAGGCCTAAGTCTCCCTGAAATCAACAGGGCAAGCCCCCCTGTTTTCATGAGTCCTGTAGAGAAATCACGGCCCGGCCGACAGTCCTGCCAGCCCAAGATCCATCTGTAAACTAGACCCAAGTGTCTAAGTCATTCCGACAATGGGACGTAGATTCTGAGGCTACTCGGGAGTTTGAAACGGTCACCTTGGCAGCAATGGGCCCTCTAATCTTTTCCCTCCAGCTGTGGATTTTTCCTTCCAGATGCAGAATAATTTTTCATGTGCACGAGGCCTGCGAAACCCCAAACCTAGCTAGAAACCCATAGAAACCCCAAACCTAGCTAGAAACCCATAGAAACCCCAAACCTAGCAAAGCTGCCGGGCAGCCCTGGAATCTGACCCGAGCGGCTGCACAAGTGCTTGGCTTACAGGGAACCCTGCTTGGCCGTCCTGCAATATTTCAGCATCGAGACGGTTTCCATTTCAGCTATTCCCTTCCCTTGCGAAGGCCCAGCTGCCGTTCTCCAGCCCTGTGGCTGGGACGCAGGAGGGACTCACAGCCAGCCAGCAACCCAGACGGTGAATGAATGGAGCCCAGGGCTTGATGGAGAACAGCCTCAAAAGAAGTCCTGCTTTTAATCCGTGCAGTGGAGTATCAGAGCAGAGAGGGGCAGGGTGCACAGATGAGTTGCACTGTTTCAATACCGGAGGGGCAGATGTGAATCCAGACTGGGGTGGGGGGCACCGAGAAGGCTGCCTGCGATCTGGCGGGGGGAGGAATCTCACAGACACGGTGAACAGGCAGGGGGCGCTGCCTTTCCGGGGTCACACCAGGGAGGGCGGCAGCAGTAGCGACATGGGGCGTCCAAGAAAGCAGGCTCGCTACTGAGGCTTGGAGGAGCCAGAGTCCTTGCTGGGTCGCTGGCTTAGAGTCTTTGAAACAACGCAGCCCCCCTAGGTCCTGCCCCAGCCGAGGGGGCTCAGTCCTTGTCAGAATCCGAGCTGGAGTCTGAATAGTCTGCCACGAGGGAGGAGCTGAGGGTGGTGGCGCTGGCGGTGCCCACGGCGGGGAGGGAGTCGCCGCTGGCCGCGGGGGAGCTGGGCTGGGCCGCGCCGTCGCAGCTCGGCCGGCCCGTGTGCGTCCCGTGTGCCACGCTCTCCGGCCCCTCCCGGGATCTGCGGCGCACGATGCCCAAACGGCCGCTTGTGATGGGTGAGCCGCCAGCGGGCCCCTTGGGGGACAGGGCTTTCCCAGCGAGCCCCAGCTTCTTCAGCGTGTCGGTGGCTTTGCCGGCTGCAGCCGGAGCAGGGGGGAACCAGGAGCGGCCGGAGATCTCCGTTCGCTTCAGCTTTTGTTTGTCCTCGTAAGCTGGGAGGAGAGGGAGGGGCAGCAGGGAAGTGACGGGCCCAAGCCGCAGCACGGGGCACCCGAAAGCTCCCACGTCGCTGGCCGCGTTGGCTCAGGGCACCTGCCCTGGGGACCCGCACGACGCGCCCGTGCTGGGGAGCTCGCACTGATCTATGGGGCGCAGAGTCCCCCGTTCCCGAATGCTGCTCCCACCCCCAATCACACAACAGGAAGTGAACCCAGGAGTCCTGGCTCCTCCTCCACCCCCCTGGCCCCACCCCCCAAGCCAGGACTAGAACCCAGGAGTCCCTCAGGCCAAGGCAGGGCCCTGAATCCCGCTGTGCCTAGGGCCCCCCGGACACCCCCACAGGCAGAAGGCATCACGTACAGTCCAGGCTGTGGTACTTGAGCAGCGCGGCCAGCTGCCGGTCCTCCTCCGTCTCCTGCACCAGAGGGATGCTCAGGTTGGCCTTGGCCTGCAGAGCCAGGTCCTTCTCCTCCTCCTCCTGCAGAACCTTCTTCTCCTCCTATGCAGGGGAGGGGCAAGGTGGTGAGAGAAAAGGCCCAGACAGCAGCACCGACCGCAGCCGTGGGCAGCCTGTGGCCCAGCGGGGTTCTGTGTGTAAATTCTCCCCATTTCACATATGGGGAAACTGAGGCACGGGGTGGGAAGGGGACCCGTCCAAAATCACCCAGCAGAGCCTGGTCTCCCAAGGCGCAATCCCAGCTAGGAGCATTGCGCAGGTCTCCAGCGAGACCTCTCATTTTTCCCACCCATGTGCAGAATAAATTTTGTTCTATGCACTGAGGCATGTGTGGATGTGCACCACTAGGAGAAACGTGGGGTGCCGGCTGTGGGCGCTCTGCCAATGAGCTGGGCGGCGTCTGGCCCTCTCCTGGGGGCCACCCGAGCGCTCAGCTTATGGGGAACATGGGCCGTCTGCTTACCCGGAACTTCCTGCGCAGCATGCTGTTGATCGCAAAGTCATCCTTCCAGGCGCTCTGGGCCTCCTGGATGTGGGACAAGGTGGGGATGGCTCGCCGCAGCTTGCCCTGGTCTGCTGTGCCGTGCTCCAGCCGGTACATGGCGTCCGTCTCGAGCTTCTTCTTCTCCTCGTGTTCTGGAGACAGAGGGGCAGACACACGGACTCACCGGGGGAGCTGCCCTCCCGGCCGGCGGCCGGAGCAGGGCCTGGGCTCACCTGTCGTCAGGATCTGCTCGTTGTCCTGCATGTCCCAGCGCTCCTCCTTGCGCTGGGCCCCGCTCACGATGACGTAGTCGCAGTTGGCCGGGTCCGTCTGCATCTCGATGTAATTGACGCACAAGTGGCACTTCATCCGGAACCTGGCGCCCCAGGGGACAGGCGGGGGTCAGGGCTGGGGGCTACTTCCCGGCCGATCCCTGTCCCTGCTCCAGGGATCCTACCCCAGCCCCGGAGGTACCCGCCCCGCTCCCACCCGAGGAAGTGAGCGCGCTGGCTGCACCCAGTCAGAGCAGCACGGCTGGATGCGGCGGAAGAAATCCCAGGAGCTGCTGGTTTGATCCCCTTTCCCTTAGCCGTGGGCAGTGGCAGCGTCTGCCTCCGCAGGGCCATGTGCTCACGGAGCGAGACCCTCCTAGCCACGTAGTGCCACGGGCCCCACAGACACTTTGTCCTTCTTCCACTTGTGTGGCAGAGCTGGGAATAGACTCCCCTGCTCTAACCACTGCACCCCACTCCCCTCCCAGAGCTGGGAACAGATCCCAGGGGTCCTGGCTCCCCTGCTATAACTGCGGTCGCTCTGCTGGGTGAGGCTGTTGGGGCCACGACAGAGATGAGGTTCTGGATGCAGCCACAGGCCCCGCTCACAGCTCAGGGCAGGCTGAGAGGGGAGAGAGGGAGGAACATGCGCTTCCCGCACCCACCTGTAGATGGGGGTGGTGTAGTAATTCCCAACTTTCTTCTTCTCGGCGTTGTACCGGACCCCTGCGACAGACAGAGCCTGAAGCACCATCTCCAGCCCCCGCATTTCCCACCCGGGTGGGCCGGGACGTCACGGCTCCCGGGGCTCCCAAGCTGCGCTGGGAACGGGACCCAGGAGTCCGGGCTCTCAGTCCCAACGAGAGCCCGGGGTTCACAGCCACGCCACGTAGTCACACCTCCCACGTTGGGACAAGTCCCAGTCACACCGGTGTCTGAGCGGGCAAGAGAAGCCAGGCATCCTGGCTCCCAGGCCAACCACCCGCTGCTGCCCTCCCAGCAGCCTTGACTGCCCCCTGCTCTAACCACTACACACCACTCCCCTTCCAGAGCTGGGATCAGAACCCAGGAAGAGACCTGCCACTTGCTTTGACCCCACTCAGCACGGGATCCAGGCATCCTCCCCTCCTAGCCCCACCTGTGCCGACCACTCGACTGTACTGACTCCGAGCCAGCGGCTGTTCTCTGGTACCCCGCACCTTCCCTCCCCAATCTCTCCTTCGCGCCTCATCACAGATCCCACCCTGCCTGCACCCTGAGATGGAGGCATGTATTATCACCCCCATTTTACAGATGGGAAACTGAGGCACGGGCTAGACTAAGTGACTTGCCAAGGTCTCACAAGAAGCCCGTGTCCGAGCTGGGAACTGAACCCGGGTCTCCCAAATCTAAGTCCCGTGCTCTGCCCCCAGCTCCCCCCAAAGCTGCTGCTGCTACCACTCAAGCCATCGCCCCAGGCAGCAGGGCTGACAGCTTCACCGGGCCCCTGGGCAAGTCGGGGGGGGAAGCCCTGCTCCGCGCCTCGGGCAGCAGGGGTGGGGCCTCGGGCAGCAGGGGCGGGGCCTCGGGCAGCAGGGGCGGGGCAGAGGCTAGGCAGTGCTGCCCAGAGCATGCCCACGTAGCGCTCTGGCAGCGTTTTGTGGTGCCAGACCCCAGTGCCACTCGCCCCCTTTGCTCCCCTCTGGTGGCCTGGCCCAGGTCGCGCATGGGACCGGGGAGGGCCAGCTCTCCTGGGGGAGGGGGAGAGGAGAGGCGCATGTGGCTATTAGCAGGGGGCAGCCGGCCAGACTAAGTACATTTAAGGTGGAAAGAGTAAATGAAAGCTGGGGCTGGTCCCACCCTCAAAGCCGAGGAGCCAGCAACCAAGGGAGCCACTCCAGGCTGCCTCTCCGCCTCCGCCACTCCCTGTGCGCGGCACGGCGTGCAGGCACCCGCCCCAGCCCCAACCCCAACCCTCGGGCTGACGGGGGCCGGGCTCCGGCCAGGCTGTGCACGTCCCGGGCACCGGGCGCTTACCCATTCCAATGTGGTTCTTGCAGCCATCACACCAGATGTTGTAGGGCATCTCAAACCTAGGGCAGAGTAACCCAGGGGGTGCCGGTGAGCACTAGACCCCCACGTGCTCCCTGGCCAACCATGCCGAGCCGGGGTCGAGACCTGCCAGCAGCAGCGTCCACAAACCGCCGGGCAGCGCCCCGTTCCGAGTCCGCATGCCACCGTCGCGCTGCCAGAGGGTGGGAGCTGTCTATGGGGAGCAGACGGGCCCCAGCTCCTCCAAGCGCCTGCAGCCAAGCCCCCCCAGATCGTCCGTACCCGTTACTTCTAGGGCAGGTGCCTGCACCGCTCTCAGCGGGGGGTAGCCCCAATGTTCCCCTGAGAGCGCCACTCTGCGTAAGTGCGTGAACAGAACCCAGGAGTCCTGGTCTCGGACGCCTGCTGCCAAAGCACTAGAGCCCCACTCAGCCCACCGCTTCCCTCGAGACGCATGCAGGGCCCCGGAGCACCCGGGTTTACCTGATGATCAGAATGCCCTGGGAGAGCTTGCGGGCTCTCTCGCGCAGCGGGTGGCTGTTCCGGTATTTATTGAGGGAGACGTGCTGTGCGGGAAAGAACGGAAGGGCAGCCGTTAACCCTCAAGAACAGGGCAAGCTAAGTACCTAGAACTGGAGCCCCAGACCCGTCCCCCCGTGGCAGCAGCCAATCCCAGATGGTTCAGCCGGTGTAAACACACCTCTGGAGGAAATTCCATCCTGACCCCCAGGAACAATGTGGACCTAGAACCCTTGTGATTCTAGCTATGCGGGACGTCTGTCTGACTCTCCCCTCCGGCTTTGAAATTTACTAACATCTTGTAGCAGGGAGTTCCGCAGTCCCTTCGAAAGGAGGTTACCCTTTGATCTACTGGAGTAATTGAATCAGCTGCCCTCCTGTTGCTTTTTCACTGGCCAGGGCACACAGTGGGCCCTGACTGGCTTAATTCCCAGCTACAGCCACAAGCTCAGAACTTGGCCCGTGAGGCTGCCTGGTGAACAGTGTTCAAGCTGGCAAGAGCAAACCCAAACACTAAGCACCAGCAGGGGTGTCCGTGTCCAGGCCTGGCGTTCAGTCCCCGGGCTCTTACCTTCGCCGGATCGAAGTCAGGGGGGTAATACTTATTCACCCCTTTCCGTTCACCCTGTACGAAAACAAGCAACAAACAACAATCACACGCCTGCATCAGGGTGCACGACCCAAGTAGCCCATTACTTCTTCTCTGGTGAGTTTCGAGTCTTTTCGGCTGCCTATGGCAGCGATCCCTGCTCTCCTCGAAAACAAAAACGGTGGGTTCTTGCCCCTGCGGGGTGAAGAAAAGCTGGGAATCGTGGCCCGAGTGACCCAAACAGCCCTGAAGGGCTGCGAAAAGGACCTTGTGAAATCGCACTATTTAAAAAAACACCTCATGAATTTTGGAGGCCCGACTGGTGGTTTTGGAACGGTCCTATTAGGGATCCGCTGCACTTACCATTGTGAAACGTCTCTAGCGCCAAGTGCCTGGAACACACACGGTCTGCGGAAGAGATAAGGAGAGAGGAGCATGTCTCGGGCTGGAAATCACAACAACTTGCTCTTATAACACCCTTCAGATTCGCAGATCTCCATGCACTTGACAAGGAGGTCCGTAGCATTCTCCCCATCATGCAGATGAGAAAACTGAGGCACATGGCAGGAAGCCCTTTGCTATGCCTGATCTCACAGGGACATCCACACTCCTCTCAGCTGCCTGGCTCAGTGCTCACCCCCCATTGTCCTGGGGTGGGGTGTGGGTGTGCTGGTTAAACCTGGCTCAACCCCACACACACACACCGCACACACAGGAAACAAAGGGTAGGAATAAATGGTACATTTTCAGAATGAAGAGGGGTAACTAGTGGTGTACCCCAAGGGTCAGTCCTGGGACCAATCCTCTTCAACTTATTCATAAATGATCTGGAGAAAGGGGTAAGCAGTGAGGTAGTAAAGTTTGCAGATGTTACCAAACTGTTTAGGATAGTCAAGACAGAAGCAGACTGTGAGGGACTCCAAGAAGATCTCACCAAACTGAGTGATTGGGCAACAAAATGGCAAATGAAATGTAATGTGGATAAGTGTAAAGTAATGCACATCGGGAAAATAACCCCGACTACACGTACAGTATGATGGGGGCTAATTTGGCTACGACAAATCAGGAAAGAGATCTTGGAGTTATCGTGGACAGTTCTCTGAAAACTTCCACACAGAGTGCAGCGGCGGTCAAAAAGGCAAATAGGATGCTAGGAATTATTAGGAAAGGGATAGAAAATAAGACCCAGAACATCTTACTGCCCCTGTATAAAACTATGGTACGCCCACATCTTGAATACTGTGTACAGATGTGGTCTCCTCACCTCAAAAAAGAAATTTTGGCCTTGGAAAGGGTTCAGAAAAGGGCAACTAAAATGATTCGGGGTTTGGAACGGGTCCCATATGAGGAGAGGTTAAAGCGACTGGGACTCTTCAGGTTAGAAAAGAGGAGACTGAGGGGGGATATGATAGAGGTCTATAAAATCATGAGTGGTGTGGAGAGGCTGATAAAGAAAAGTTATTTATTAGTTCCCTAAATAGAAGAACTAGAGGACACCAAATGAAATTAATGGGTAGCAGGTTTTAAACTAATAAAAGAAAATTCTTCACACAGCGTGTAGTCAACCTGTGGAACTCCTTGCCAGAGGAGGCTGTGAAGGCTAGGACTATAATAGAGTTTAAAGAGAAGCTAGATAATTTCATGGAGGTTAGGTCCATAAAAGGCTATTAGCCAGGGGATAAAATGGTGTCCTTGGCCTCTGTTTGTCAGAGGCTGGAGAAGGATGGCAGGAGACAAATTGCTTGATCGTTGTCTGGGGCACCTGGTGCTGGCCACTGTGGGCAGACAGGATACTGGGCTAGATGGACCTTTGGTCTGCCCCAGTACGGCCGTTCTTATGTTCACCTGCTGGGGATACCTTTGGACAGGCCCCATTTGGCTGCGAAGCAGGGCCCAGAGCAGCACGTGGGTCTCAGCGCTGTGCTGGCCTGGAGGTAAGGAGGGGCGGCTGTAACCGTCCCCCCCCCCAAGCCACCCACATCTGTAGCAAAGACTAGGCCAAACCTGCACACGGGTCAGTGCCCGGGCGGTCTGCCCAGATCTCTTGGGAACAGCAAATACAAACCCCAGTCCCCCCTGCCTCTGCAACCAACATGGGGGGGGGTGGGACGGGGGAGGGGACACGAGGGCTTCCCCCTTTGCTTACATGGAGGCAGAGGGGGGCAGCGGGGACCTTCCTGGGAGTTGCAGACAGAACAAGGGAACCTTTCCCCACCCCATCCCCGCAGCTAAGAAAAGGGGGGGCAGGAGGAGACATACAGAGGAGGGTCCTTCCCCGCCGTGTGCGTAGGGGGAGCGGGGGGGGTCCCCCAGTATGCGGGGGATGGGGCAGAGACGGAACTCCCCCCCCCCCGTGTGCGGGGCGCTGGGGAGAGGACAGACGGGGAGCCCCCAGCGTGCGGGGGGGGGATGTGGCACAGAGAGGGATCCCCCCAGCGTGCGGGGGGCGGGGGAGGGGGGGGGCGGGGAGGGGGCAGACAGGCCCCAGTGGGGGGGCAGAAGAAGAGCCCCCCAATAAGTGTCGGGGTGGCGGGGGGGCCCTTCGGTTTCCCTCCCCCAACGCCAGAGCGATCACTAACCTCTTCCGGCTCTGCCTCCTCCTCTTTCCCCCCGCCCCCCCCGTCATCAACAGCCCGGCCCCGCCCCCGCTGCACCCACGTGTCGGGCGCCCAGCTGGTCTCCGGGGGCGGCCCGCAAGCCCCCGCCGGGAGATCCCCCCCCCCCAACGCCGGGGGGGCTGCAAACACCCGCCCCGCTCCGGCCTGGCCGCGGGGGGGGGGCGTCCGGTCCAGGGGCCATTTGCACGATCGCAGCGGCGGGGCCCTTGGCCAGGGCTCCCCCCTTCATGGGGGCGGACCTAGGTCCTGGCGGGGGCGGCCCAGGGTCCGGTGTGTGGGAAGCAGGACGCTTGGAGGGCCTGATTTTGGGGAAGTCACGGCCCCTTTCCGTGCCTCAGTTTCCCCACCAGTGAAACAGTAGGGGTGCCCGTTAACGATGTAAGGCTTCACACGGGGGGCGGGGGGCGAGGCAGACTCCCCCCCCCTCGGGTAGCAGGGAGCAAGCCAGTCCCCAATCAAGGGGGAAAGGGGCAGAGCCCCGTGGACCCGAGCACTTCCAGGGACTAGGGGATTCCCCCGCACTGCTCAGGTCCTTCACTCCTGTTTGGGTTTTTTTTTTTGGAAAATCAAATGCTGGGGCTGGGGGGTTCGGGGTTCGGTATGGGCGCCGCCCTGGGGAGAGGACAACCCCAGCCAGCCCTCTCTCACGGCAGCAGCTGGGGGCCAGGTGAGAGGCGCCGCTCCACGGCCGCTGCAGCTCCAGCAGGCACAGCCCACGAAGGGTTTTCAAAAGTTCCCAGGCAACTTCCTTCGTTTTCCCTCCACGTGCGGAATCACTGGATGTGCACTGAGGCGTGTGCGGATGTGCACCCCCAGGGGAGACTCCAGGCCTAGCTGAACACCCTGCTAAATCGGCTGGGCGCCCTCTGAATCTCACAAGTGCCCAGATTACGGGGAACTCGGTTCCCAGGCCTGTATGTTCCTTTAGGCACCGAATCACAGTCAACATGTGGGCCTAGGTGAATCGCCCAGGACCACACAGAAAACTGCAGAGGTAAGACCAGATCTTCTGGGTCCCAGGTGAGTGACCTCCACCCCGGACCAGCATGCTGGGTTAGCCAGTTACGCACTTAGCATTCGCCTTACCAGCATGCTTAGTGGAGTAGTTGGTTAACTGGTGCCTACCCTGAGCAGCCCCCCACCTGTGGCACGCTGGGATGGGTCTGGCCTGGCCTGGCCTGGCCTGGCCGGAGCAGTTTGCTCCCAGCACAGCTGGGCCCACCGCTGGCAGGTAGGCGTTCCAGTCTAGGGATGTAAAATCCCAGTTAATCAATTAAACATATGGTTTAACTGGTTAACCGATTAAGTGGGGTCCTGCCCCCCCCCCGCCGTCTGCTGGGTTGCCACTGCCAGTGCCTCCCAAGGCGGGGGGACCAGCCCATGCTCCCAGGTACAAGCATCGCCCTGGAGTAGCCCCTCACCCAGAGCTCTCTGCGGTGGACCCTGCCTGGCTGGAGCAGCCCCTGCCCTTGGGGGGCCGGTTAAGCATATCGTTTAACTGGTTAACGTTTTTAACAGGATTTTACATCCCTACTCTGGCCCGCCCTTTCTCTCATCTGGAATCTCAGCTCAAATGGGGACAGATCAACGCTGAAAGCAACTCAAAGGTGGCAGGGGACTCAGTACGCCCCCCCCCCCCCCCCCCGTGTGCCTCCCTTATGCTGAGGTTAAGACAATTTGGGAGAACACGGAGGCTTAGGGGCTGATTGCCTTTAAATGGGGCATGCTTTCTTGGCTATATTTAGCCTGCCTAATGCGCACCCCTGGCTTGACCTACATTTGTCATGCACCGTCACGGCAAAGAACACAACGCCACGCAGCCCGTGTACTTCGCGAATGGGCTATGCGCTCCAACTAGCTCCGTTTTGACGTGGCCAGGGCACGGAGTGATACCCAAGCCGGTGGATTCTAATCCAGGCGTGGCGGCTGACGTGCTGCATGACTTGGATGGCGTCGTGGCTCTTGGCCTCAAGTTCTCGCAACCGTGAACCAGAGAGATGGTTGCTGGGTTGCTTAACACGCCTTGCTGGTGTGTCTACACTTACAACGCTACAGCAGAGACATCGTCCCGTCACACTTGCAACCCCCCCATCCAAGAGGCAGTAGCTAGGGGGTCACAGGCTGACAGAAGAACTCTTCCATCCACCCAGGGCTGTCTGCAGGGGGTGGGAGGTGAGCGTAACCACACTTGGATTTTTAACACCCTCCCTGACGGGTGACTTACACCAGCGTAATTTTCGAGCACAGCTCAGCCTGACCCAGGCCATAGGACTTCCCTGAATTCTTTCCCATCCACCTAAAGCAAATCTTTTAGAAACACCTGGCCTCTTAACAAGCCACCCTGCCCCAGAGAGAATAAAAAGCCATTGTGTTTTGAAACAATGGAAGGAGCACAAGGAACCAGGTCTCATTAATGCTAACGCCCCTTCTCCTCCTCAGCATATCTGCTGGGCAACTGTAAACCTCAGCTCACTGTGCGGGGGGAGGGGGAAGCTGCTCATGTTTCCATTAAAACCCCAGTTCCGGGAGCCACAAGATTGTCAGAAATGACTGACCACCCCTCCCAGCTCCTGTCAAAAACAGTAAAGAAACAGGGATTCCTAGAAATGCTCGAAAAGCAGGCAGCCTGCAGGCAGCACCCAACTTCTTTCCCGAGTTACGCCAGTCCCAGGGTTATGCGTGTGTGTGTGGGGGGGGTGGGGGTTGTGTGTGTGATACAATCAGCCTGAGTTCTCCATTGACAATGTGACATTTTCTGACCCAGGTGGACTTTTAGCCACAGTAACAGTAGAAGAGAACTACCCCCTCTCCCCCACTCCTTGTGGTGTGGCTCTGGGATAGGGTGTCCCAGCCTTTTCTGCTGAGCAATAAAAACCAGTCGGGCAGCTTGCGAAGTGCCAAGACCTGGCTCTGGAGGGGAGAACGCAGCAGCCCGAGGGATACAAGCCGAGGGGTCAATTCCTTTGCTAGAACTAGGGCCAAGGGCTGTATCCGGGAGGCCACAGCAGGTGCGTAGAAAGAGGCCAGCTATTAAAGAGGATCCCTAGACCAGTTCACTGACAATGGGAGGCAATGGGGGCGGTTGGCGAGCACACAGGGCTCGGGGCAGGACTCCGCTCTGTCCTCCCAGTATCCGAGCCCCACTCAAGAGCAGGCCTTGAATCTTTTGGCTCCAGCCTGCGGCAGCTCTGCCAGCTCACGTCCTGCCAGTTTCCCCACCTGAAAACTAGGGACAAGTCTTTGCAAAGCGCGCAAACCCTAGCGCACAGCGCGATCCGTTATCGGCACTCTCAAGGATTCGGCCAGGCTCCTGGCAGATTCGCTCGGCGGCCGCCATGGAAAACACTCGCCCTGCTCTTCCTCTCTCCAGGGACTGCTCTCTGCAGCAGACACGCTGCGGCACACGGACGGGCCAGCCTGGCCCAGCACTCCGGAGTAAAGAAACTCAGCTGGGCTTTCCCCCACACCCACCGGAAAGAGAGGCCGGGAGCAGAGCAGCTTTACTGGCCAGGAGCTCTGATCCCACTAAGAGGCGATCCATCTTTCCTCTTGCTGGAGGAGAGGGGAAACAAAACAGATGGATTTCTTTTATCATCTCCTGGAGGGAACAGCCTGTTAACGGACTTGCTCAAGATCAAGGCCGCTATGCAGAACAGCCACTCGGCTCCAGCCCTCTGATAACAGCCCAGACGGGGCCCAGTGGGTGTACGTCAAAGGCCAGGAGTGCCCAAGGCCTATGCTGTTTGCTGACAGATGGTGCAAACCCCAGCTACTCTAGAAACCAAAACCAAGTACTAACAAAGGTGGGGGTGGGGAAACGCGTCCCAACAGCCAGAGCAGCTGACGGCGACCCCAGAACGTCCTCCTACCACGTAACAGCCACACAGAGCAGACAAGGTCCCAGGGTCCGCCCCTTCCTTCCACTGGCAAAGCATGAGGCTGACAAGAGCGCGGTCCCGCTGGGACTGGCGAGATTCTAGATGTTCCGGGTTGGGGAGCTCCCAAAAGAAACCCCTAAAAACCTGACCTTCGAGGAAAGGCTTGAAAAATTGGGCAAGTTCAGTCCTGAGAAAAGACCGGAGGGGGGCTGGTAACTGTCTTCAACTATGCAGAGCGGGGAGAGATTGTTCTGTGGGTCTGCTGAAGGCAGCAAAAACAATCAGCTTAATCAGCAGCAAAGGAGATCTCGGCCTGTGGTTAGGGAAAACTGTGTAGCGAAGCCCCGCAACAGGCTTCTAAGGGAGGATGTGGAGTCCCCTTTGCTGGAGGGTTTTAAGAACAGGTTAAACAAACACCCATTTGGAGGTTTACTTAGTCCTGCCTCAGAGAGCGGGACTGGCTGACCTCTCAGGTACCTTCCAGTCTTGATTTCTAGGATTCCCCAAGCAGATACAGGGAACCGGGTGTGTGCAAGTCAGCTGAGGACTTGGGCAGCCACCCCGTAGGGATGTGAGCGGCTAGTCAACAGAAAGAGGCAGCAAGTGGGGGCGAGGGGGGAAAAGAGGGGGTGCTGTGTGGAGCCCAGGGCTAGACCCCAGACTCCACGCGGTGCTGCTGTTTTGAAATGCCACAGCGCTGTGTGGAGTCTGGGGTCAGCTGGGACCCCCCCCCCACCCGCCCGCTGACCTGGGGCTCCATTCGGCGCTGCTGCTTTGAAAAGTCACGGGGAGCACGGGGCCAGTGGGGAACTGCCTGAGTACCTCGCTGGCTGTGCTCCCTGCAGCACTTTTGCCTTTGAAGTGTAGCAACAGCCAGAGGTGCCCTTATCGCCTAATCGAATAGTTAATGCAAATTGCATCAACTATTCAGTTAGCCAATTAATCTAAAATTTACATCCCTGCCATCCAGAAGAGATTCAGGTGCTGCCCAGCTGATCAGCAGAGCATCCACAGCCGGCAGCATGTCTGTCTCCTGGTGGTTCACATCCGCACATGGCTTGGCACATAACATTTATTGCACACACGGATGGAAAAAAAAAAACAGGGACACTGGGACACAGCCCTCTGATAGCAGCACTAAGAGCAGCAAGTCATCTCTGGTGCACAGAGAAGGCAAATTGTCTAGATGCTTCTTCTCCGCTCAGGCGCCCATGGCCAGAGCACCTGGCTGCCCCCATCCCAGCTCACTTTCGCCTTTGCTAGGCAGTCCCTCATTACAGTCACTCAAAAGAGCCTGCACATCCCAGGTGATCTGCAGTCGGGACCTGGCTCCAAACCCAGCAGCTTTTCCATCCGGTGGCATAACTGGAAACAAGGCTCAGAAACCCCTTTGGGCACGATGCTCGTTCCAGGAGCCACTGCCTTCCTTCAAAGCCGCCCCCAAGAAAGGGTAGCAAAGCACCACTGAGATTGGGCATTGTTAAAGGGGCATCACCCACTGCAATGTAATTAACGGGGACTTGCTCCTCCCTCCCCCCACCTCCAAGGAAACAAAAGTTGCCTCCGTGTAAAGAAACCCTGGAAGTGGGATTCAGAATGCAGGTAGGAGGTGGCCTGATTTTTTAATGTAAAGAGCAGAAGTATCAGGCCACAGCTGCCCCAGACAGCTTTCTGGACCACTCCGGGTGGGACCTCTCTAGTCCAACACCCTCGGGACCAGACCGGTGTCGAACCAGAGACTTTGCGGAACCACGGGAGGTCAGTATTGTCTAGCACAGGGGTCAGCAACCTTTTCAAAGCAAAGGGCCAAACTACATGCAAATTCAGAGCAAGTGATCAATAAGGAGCCAGAACAAGAATGCCCATTTGCAGGACTGAAAATACACAGCTTCCTATTACTGAGAACGGGCATGAGGATTAATAATAGAATGAATGGAACATTGTACTCAAGGGCTTTATTTAATGGGACTTCTGCTGCTGCATCTCTTTGCACGTTTCTTTGACTTTACATCATACCCTGGTCCAATTGAGGTCCATGCCCCATTCAGGCTACGTGAACAATTGTGCGTTTTTAACATTTCCAATTTTTCATTTTTACAAAGTTGCATGTATTTTGGGAACGACCAAAGAGCCAGATTCGGCTCAAGAGCCATAGGTTGCAGACCCCGGTCTAGCAGCATTACCAACATTTCTTAGAAGACATTTTGGAGTAAATTAGAGCTAAATAACAACACAGCACACGTAGAGCCAGAACTGGGGGCTGTAAACACACTTTACAGGTGTGGCAGCAGGTCGGGTACCACCTGATCCTGCACCCCATCTGCAGCAAGATGAGATGCCGCGAACCAGTAGTATAGAAAGGGTTTATTGCTCCTCCAGGATACAGCACAGCACAGCACAGACATGATGCCGTTTCAGGAGTCAGGGCCAGGATGCCTCAGACCCCTTGGGTTAGGGGGGTCCATTGTCATCACTAGACCCTCAGCTAAGGCTGCTTCCTTCATGTTTTGCAGCCAGCAACTGCCCCTTCCCCCGAAACCTGGTGTTGGTCTCTGCCTCTCTCCCTTTGTCTCTCCCCCTGGGAATCCCGTTATCTCCTCTGGCTGAGCCTGGGTGTCTGGGTTAATACACATGTGGGTGAGTCGGGGGAATCACACATCACAGCGCAGGGGGACCCGGGTACAGAGCAGACAGCCCCCCCAATGTCACGATAAGAACGTACGAATGGCCAGAGCGGGTCAGACCAAAGGCCCATTTAGACCAGTGTCCTGTCTGCGCACAGGGGCCAGTGTTAGGTGCCCCCAGAGGGAGTGACCAGAACAGGGAATTGGTACATGATCCACCCCGTTGCCCATTTCCAGCATCTGACACACAGAGGCCAGGGACCCCCTCCCTGCCCAGCCTGACTAACAGCCAGTGACAGACCTGGAATTTATCTAGCTCTTTTTTGAACCCTGGTAAAGTCCAGGCCTTCACAATCTCCTCTGGCTGCCGGAAACTTGACCACACCCATGATAAGCAGACATCCGGCTAACTAAAATCATGCCGGACCACGGAGGTTGTCGGTCCAGAGTGCCGACCCGTAGCAGCAGAATACTGCAGACACTGAGCCATGAATAGCTCATCGGCCATTTTAAAATCACGTCTTTCTGGGGACACTGCGCACTTATTCAGTTCGAACACTGACGCATGTGTGAGAAAAGTTCTCCGTGTTAACGCGTCAGCATCTTCCTGCGATGGTTTGCAAAGGCTCCCCCCTCGCCCCGCCTTACGGACCTCCACGGCATCCACCGCAAAGCCATGGAAGGCAGGCCTGGGCATGCCCAGCGTTTAGGGTGAATGCAATGCTAGAATGTCTGAGCTGGCTGGGTGCGTGTGCCGGCGCAGCCATGGACAGCCCTGGCAAGCTGCAGCTTTTCTGCGGCACGAAGCACCAGGCTCGGGACGTAACTCTGAAAGGAGGGTGTATCAGCAGCAGGAAGGAAGCTACCTCAGCGCCCTCTTCCAGGCGTTCTGGTCAACTGTGCTCATGACCACGCCATTAATCCAGGGCTCCGCAAGGCTCTGCTGATCCACAAAGAAGGAGACTGCGAGGTCAGAGGACGGGACATTCTTTTGGCCTTCTTTATACGCCCCAAAAGGGGCCTTTTATAGCAATCCAAGATCAGACTAGCAGAGGGGCTTGTGAGGAAGTCAGGCCACATGGGATGGACCCGCGCCCAAGGCGCAAAGGCTGTCGAATAGAATATATGTTTTAATTTACACATGTCTCCACCCGGATAGGAAGAAAAAGACTCTTCTATCCTGATAAGGCAACAGTGAACAATGATAAACCGTCAGAGAACCGAATGGGGGGGCAGGAAAAAATAATATACAAGTGGGTCTAAGTTTAAAAAAGGTGTAAGGAAAGATTCCCACCCCCGTCTGTCCCCAGCCACCTCCCCATTCTCCTGTCTTCACCACTTCTTTTTGTGCTCATCCATCGAGACGCCTCCTGGGCCCAGAGCCACCACCAGCAGCAGGCCCCCTATGACCGACATGGTCTGGAAAAAGTCATACTTCAGGAAGTCGTGGAGGGGTCTGTAGGTGGGGATGTTCCAGAATGCATTCTGTACCAGATTGATCACGAAGAGCCAGAGGACTAGGGTAAGGGCAGCCAGCTTGGTCTTGAAGCCGATGGCCACCAAGATGATGAACGCCATGCCAAAGATGTCCTGGAAGATCTGGGAGAGGGGAGACATCAGGAGACATGAGCACCTGCCCAGCTTTATCTATCCTGGGAGCTGAAAGCATTTCCCACATGGCAAGTCCGTGGCAGAGCCAGGAACAGGAGTCAGGTGTCCTGGCTCTTGGGTCCCTGCTCCAGCAATGCTCCTCCCTCTAGCTCATCAGCTGAATTCCTCCTCCACAGGTCACCTTGCCCCCGCCCTGGCTAGTCTCTCCCTTGCGCGGGTTTTCCTCCTTCAACTCTTCCGGGGAGAGGAGCTGGCTGCACACGGAGAGCTTGGCATGCAAAAGAGGTGGCGTGGCAGAACAGATGAAATACTACGCCGTGCAGCTCCCGGCACTAACTCAAAGTGGGATCAGGCAGGCTAGGACTAGGGATGTAAAATGCCATTGAACTGGTGAAATGGTACCCACTGCCCCTGCGTTTATCCGATTCAAGGGCTGCATGGGTTGGACTGGCCTCCTTGCTCACTAGGGTTGGGCTACAGCAGGGGCTGCTGGCGTCTAGTCTGCATAGGCTGGGCCACGGGCAGGGGGGCTGTATGGGGTACTGGTCAGCCATCACCCAGCGAGCACCGCCATTACGGGTAATGCCCCCCAGGTAACCTTAACCGACTCCCCGCTGACATCCCTAGTTGGGCCACCAAACGCCTCTCCCCCTCCCCACTAAGCAGCGGTGGAGTAACTCCTCCCCACACGTTCCAAACAAGGCGAGCAGCCACCGCACTGCTGATACTGCTGCTGGGCGTGGGTTCCAGGGGAGAACCCAACAGCACTGAGGGGGTAACCATGGAGGGAAGCAGCACTGAGGGGGGGCCCTTTGCTCCGGGGCTAGGGCATGTCTAGCCCCACCGCTGGATGAGCTGCCTGGAGCAGTGGGAGCCCAGGGCAAGCGTCCGGGGACGTCAGAGGCCACTTACGGTGAAGGCGCTGAGTTCGAAGTGCAGCAGCGTCATGAACATGAGCACGAGCAGAAGCCTCCCCCCCAGCTGCATGTACTGCC
Source organism: Pelodiscus sinensis (assembly GCF_052426305.1). Lineage (NCBI taxonomy): Eukaryota > Metazoa > Chordata > Testudines > Trionychidae > Pelodiscus > Pelodiscus sinensis. Next base: position 2,464,182 of record NC_143082.1, read on the forward strand.
GCGGGGAGATGTCATCCATGGTGGGGACACCGGCAAACATGGACTTCCCTTCCGAGCGGGACTCCGCGAGCAGCAGCAGCAGCCCGCCGCCGAGGGCGAGGTTCCTGCAGCAGGGGGAAGGGAAAGGCTCAATGGACCATGGAGCTACTGCCTTTGAACCCGAGCGAGGCGGCCGCCATGCCAGCATGGAACCAGGCACATTGGGCTTCAAAGCAAGAGCCCAGCCGCCCTAGCTGGGGCTGGAACAGACTCATTGCCGCTGTGGGTCGGGCACAGCGCGGGACTTGTAGCACACGCTCGCCAGCGAGTTACACAAGCGCCTGCCAAGCCGCGCTGCTCATCTCTAGCCCTGACCACCCTGCACGTGGGTTCAATGGTGAAACCCGAACCCCAGCAGAAGGGACAGAGGCAGGGAAACTGAGGCAGAGTGGCAGAGACTCGCCCAAGGTCAGATAGCAAGTCGGTGGCAGAGCTAGGTCAAGCACCCCAAAGCTCTCTCCTCCACTTTTCCTGTTCTAATGGCTGGAGTCAGAGGTTGTCTTTCGGAGCCAGGCCTGGCCCTCATTCCTTTGTGGCTAAGTAGCCCCAATTCCATTCACCCTCTGGAACTCACCTCATCAGGAATTTGAGGTCCCATAAAATACTGTAAGCGACTGTCTGCAAAACAGAAATCACCGGCTTAATCCTTGCGCCCAGGGCGCAGTCCAGCTGCTGGCGCCAGGCGCTCCCAAGGAGCTATCCAAAGTCAAGCCCCCCGGGAGAGGAATCAGCTTCACAGAGTGGGAGACCTGAGAGGGGCTGTGGGGCCATGCCCCACCCTCATCAGTGGGGAGCACGTTGGAGTCTTCAGGGTATTTATTCTGCACGGCTACAGCTCCCCTGCCCCCGGGAAGGGACAGAAACCCTGAGTGCTTGTGACATTTACACAGTCGACTGCACAAAGCTGTAGGGAACAGTGCGCAGGGAACAGTCCTGCCCCAGGGAGGACACAGCCGAAGGGGACGCAGCTTCTAGTGACAAGGCTGCGTCGACACAGCCCTGTCGCTAAACGTCAGCGTGCGCGAATGCTGATTGTCGGCACTTTTGCTGACAAAATACCCCCCCACAAGGGGGTTTCTCTGGGCCCGCTAACAAAGCAGCGTTCACACTTTCACTTGCTGCGGCAAACCTTTGCCATTCACGCGGGATAGGGGGGGAAGCACCGTGAATGACAGAAGCTTGTCGATGGAGCATGTAGACATAGCCTATTAAGGGACCGTCAACACATGACCATTAATCCCACCTAAGGGAGGGTGTGAATTTAAAGCAGATGCACGCCTCTTGAATATCTCCACATGCGACGCTCTTTTCTTGGCGTAAGAGTGTTTCATTCTGAACTAGCTTCATCTGCTCTGGAATGGGCAGGTCGCCTGCACTCTGGCACAGCTATGCCGGATTCGTTCCCCACGTAGACAAGCCCTAACAGCACGAGGTCATTGGTCTCGCTCCTTCTCTAGCTTTTATGGCTCTGGCGCTCGTATCAGGCTATGTCTAGACTGCAGGCTTCTTTCCGAAGGAGCTTTTCCGGAAGAGAGCGTCCACACTGCAAAAGCGCATCGAAAACGTGATCTGCTTTTTCGAAAGACAAAGTCCACACTGAGTGGACACTCTCTCGCATGTCAGCTGTGATTACTATAGACCAAGTGGCCACCAGGGTACCCGTGCTTTTTCCTCTTTCCTCTTCTTGCATAACCCACTCCCTCTTCCCCGTTCACACATGCCTTTTTCTGAAAGAGCTCTTTCAGAAAAAGGCTTCTTCCTCATAGAACAAGGATTACAAATGTCAGCAAAAGCCCTCTGCTCTTTTGATTTTCTTTCAGAAGAACGCGATTGCAGTGTGGACGTAATTGAAGGTTCTTTTGGAAAAAACTCTGTAGTGTAGACATACCCTCAGTCCACAGGCTTAGTGCCCGCTGCTACCAACCCACTGAGCAGCCAGGGGAATCTCTCACCCCACACGCCTGTCTGGAGCAGCATTGCGAAGCTAGCCTCTCCCCCACTCACCTGCATGAAGATAATCCCAAAGAGGCCAAAACAAGCGTAAGGAACAAACCTCCTGGCTAGGACTAGAACGCACCCAACTGCAACACAGACACAGAGAATGAGAAAAAAAAATCAGCATCAGAGGCAATGCGGGAAACAAAGCATCTTCCATCATCTGCATGAGGGCTTTGGGGCATTTTGCCACCAAGGTAGGACACCGAGGGGGGAGATTTTCACTGCCAACTTGGGAAGCCAACCATGCAAGTCTTATTAGAAGAGGAGCTTCTGCCAAGCACAGTCCACCTTGTAGGGGCATTTCCCTAGGTAACCTCAGAGATCTTTGTCCAGAGGGATGGTGGAAGGTCACAGATCTACAGTCTACTCCAGAATCTACCCCCGCCTCACTGCATCTCTTCGGAAAAGTCATTTCCCCGTTCTGTACCTCAGTTTACCCACCTGCATCACAGGAACATACCATCCTGGGACACATGAAATGTAACCCTACGAGATGCCAGTCTGGAAGGTGCCAGACAGACAGAGTGGGGTTATGTCAAAGATTTCAGGTTCTGCACTGAAATACTGCCTCTGTGTGACGCTCAGCATTGGCAGAACTGCGGGAGAGGCCAGTGAGGGGAAAGGTGGGAAAAAAGTCACCTGTGTACAAACCCAATGTGTACAAACCCAACAAAATGGGGAAAAAGGGGCGAGGCTGCAGTACTGCAGAAGAGAATCTGTGGGGTAGGGTGGATCACAAATTGAATTCAGGTCAACTGTGTGATGCTGTTGTGAAAAAAGCAAATGTTCCAGGCTGAATTAACGGCAGCAGCATCCGTAAGACGTGGGAAGTAATTATTCCGTTCTAGTCAGCAGGGGCAAGGCGGAGCACTCAGGTGGAGCACTGTCCAGTCCTGGACCCCACACTTCAGGGAGATTAGGAAAAACTTTCTAACTCTAAGCACTGAAACGACTGCCCAAGGCAGGCCATGGAACCTATCACTGGACTAGCTTAGACAAACACCTGTCAGCAGTGGTCTAGGTTGCTTGGTTCTGCCTCAACATGGAGGGGCTGGATTAGATGAACCCTCGAAGTCTCTCCTCTGACCCAGGTGCCCTCAGAACTGTGACGGAGGCGCGAGGGCTCTTACCCAGCTGTCCCGACATGTTGAGTAACACAAACAGCGTGGCCAAGACGGTGCCGCTCCCCCACGACATGTTGATGTAATCCCGCTGCTCGTTCCACTGAAACCACATCCGTATCCCGTCCTCGAGGAAGGTGCTGATCAGGCAGAGGTGAGCCAGGTGAGGTAGGTAGCGCTTTGTCCCGCGCAGGAACTGGACGGGGCAGATACGGCCAGAGGAGGAAGAACAAAAGGCGGCATTGGAGGGTCATAAAACAACGGCCCCTGGTAGCCGAAGCAGCAAGTTGCCAGGTTACCCAGCTCCAACTGTGATACTACTTTGGTCAAAGGAGAATCCCAGGGCACCTTGCCCACTTCCATTAACCAGCCTTTACTTCGCCTCTCGGAGGCAGGGATCAGAGATGGGGAAACTGAGGCAAGAGACACAACTTGACTCTTCTAAGGTTGTAAGAGTCAGCCCCGGCTCTGACCACTCCACATGTCTTCCCAGAGCCAGGAACAGAACCCACAAGTCCAGATTCCCAGCCCCTGCTCTACCCACTAGAACACACTCTCCTTCCAAAACCGGGAGCAGGTCCTAAGAGCCCCAACTCCCAGTTTAAACTCTCCAGAAAAACATACACCAGGACACCAATGAAACGGGAGGACTGCGACCCCAAGAGCAGGTAATTCACACAGCTCGCCACTGTGCATTAGTCCCGTACAGCAGAGACTGACCGAGGCAGGGGAGGAGACTGCGTAGCAGCTACCATAAGATTTGCCCAGTGCGCTCGGGTCCTTTACTCAAATACATTTTGTTTTTCTTCATTTAAATCATCGCTCTGGGGCGTGGCTGGGGAGGAGGGTGCAGGCTGCCCCGAGGAGCGAGGACAACCCCAGCCTTCTCTCACCGCAGCAGCTTGGGGCCAGGTGAGAAACGCCTCTCCATGGACACTTCAACTGCAACGGGCACAGCTGTGGGGAGGGGTGCAGGTCCCCTGGCTGGAGGATAAACAGACACACAGACAAACTCTCTAAAGTATAGTAGATAGCTGTCCTTTTCTCCTCCCGGCTCCTGCTGCCCCAATGGAGTTGTAGCTGTCCCAGTCCGTGGTTCTGCCCCCTTGTCGTCATTTTGCAGTGTAACTTCCTCCTACCAGACCCCTCCCTTTACATTTTACGAGACACAATCGAATTGCAGGCACAGCCTATTGGCCTGGCATAACCAAACTCTGACTAGGGATGTAAAATCCCGGTTAATTACTGAACCTGTTAAATGCTAGGTTTAACCAATTAACTGATTAAGATGGGAACCCAGTGGGAGGTTGCCACTTTCCGGCTGCCCCCCTGGCCATGCGGGGGCTGCCGCTGCCTGCTCCTGACACCCACGCGGGGCTGAACCCTCTCTCCACCAATGGTGGGCTGCAGGCATGAGGCTGCTCCCAGGTACCAGTTAATTGATACCCAATAAAGCATCATCTGGTAAGGGTGATGCTTACCGGGTAACCGGTTACCTGTTCACATCCCTAACCGTGACCTTGCTTCAAGTTATGACAAGAGGAAACCTCATTCCAAATTTGGTGGTCCTAGCTTTCACCATTTAGGGAATTTGTGAACAAACGGACTCACAGTTGGATGGACAGACGGACACACATTTCTAAACTAAGTAGAACGATTAGTCTAGAAGCATCTTCCACTGTTCCGGAGGCGCGTAGCCAGGCATGCCAATTCCTTGGAATTGTCTCACGTTTGAGGTACACCTCCCACGCCCCTGCTGATTTCGTGGGCTTCACCTCACATCTCCATGTAGCCCTTAACCTCTTGCAAGATGGGGCACAGAGGGGATGATGGGACTTGTCCAAGGCTACCACGTTAGTTGGTGGCTGTGCTGTGGAAAGAGCCAGACCCCGCGGGGAAATAAAGCAAAACGTATTCGGCGTATTGCTGCAGTGCCCCAGAGCGCCAGTCATGGATCCCCCTGTGCACAGAGACGATCCTCACACTAACGAATCGCTAAGTCAGAAACTACAGACAGTCTCAGGCCAGGGGTAGCCACCAGATAACCTACCCTGACCTCTGTGATGTAGTGGGAGGTAACCTGCTAACTCTCTGGCTGCTGTCTGTAGCACCACCGAGCAGACTAGCGATGAGTCACTATGCAAAGAGGGTATCCCAACTGGTTTGGCCAGCTGACCCCCATGGAGTGGAATGCTGTCCTGGCTGGGGGGCAGGGCTGGAGGAGAGGGACTTAGTTCCTGGCTGGAAAGCAGGGGAGAAGGAACTGGGGAGGGGGCTGGGATTCCCCTATCTCAAGGGGGACTCTGAGGCCTCTTATCCCCCAGTTCCTGTAACCAGATTACATCTGTGCTATGCTGTATCCTGGAGGAGCAATAAACCACCCTCAATTCTACTGGCTGGTGGAGTCTGTTTGTGCCATTTCGGGGTGCAGGAGACGGGGGACCCCCAACGCGCCGTCACAACCTCCTATAAAGAATGGGCAGAAAGGTCCATCTAACCCAGCAGCCTGTCTCTTGACAGTGAACAATGCCAGGTGCCCCAGAGGGAAAGAACAGAGCAGGGAATCAACAAGTGATCCATCCGTGGTCACTCTGGCATAGCACAGGCCGCCTATAGCACCTACACATGAAGCGCAACAACCAGAAGTTAAAGGAAAGTATTACCGCCCACAGCTCTCCAGAAACGGAGCTCCAAACTATCCACATAGCTGAATGGTTCACACGTCCCAAACCCTTCCAGAAAGCCCTTTGCTTCTTTCAGTGTGCAAAAGGGTAAAGCAGGACACTCGACCGCAGCCGATGTTCACTGACACACCCTCTAACACACCTCCAGTGATACGGATACCGTTCTTATCACTGAGTCTATTAAATAACACGGGTCTGTCTCTCTTTTTGGGGGAGGAGGAGGAGGGAACGGAGGACAGCAAGGAAAGAAAAGACAGGGAGGGGAGACAAGCCCACATCTGACCTCCTCAAAACTTCTGAATTAGACGTGAGGAGGAGAAATTCTCTGATTTGATCTGCCCATACACTGAATCGTCGTCTCCAAACAACTCAGTATTTTTAATGAGCTCTTTAGTCCGGAGTGACAAACTGGCTGGTCTGGAGGCCAGAATACTTTCTCGGTGGATACAACACTACACAGGCAGCGGCAGTCTGTCCCATGCACCCTCTAAGTTACGTACACGTAATATGCACCTTCCATCACCATTCCTGCGCTGGATGCAAGGAACTACCCTGTAACCAGGGCAATGCTTTCGCCTGCAAAAGGTGCTCTGTTACGCAATAGGTGCCTTCCCAAGGTGGCACAGAATTACTGGTGGGGTCTGTGGATAAGGCAAAACTATCAGTTCTAATTGAGAATCTCTCAAACATTAAGGCCCTGGTTGTGAAAGCATAAGAATCTGTAAGGAGATGAACAGTATTCTAAAGCATCATTAAAAAGGAGCTTTCTTCACTCTGTACCCGCTAGAGGACACCATATTATAGCATGGATTGGCTCCAATCACATTTAAAACACTGCTCTTTTTGTAGTGTAAGTAGGATTTAAAAGTGCCCATGTGAATAACACAGGACACTGCATGTGCTATCTAAGGAGCTCAGTTTAACTTTAATCTGCATGTACTTCTAGTGTGAGAGAGAGAACAGTGCCAAAGAAAACTCACTAGCTCCACATGCCAGAACACAACGCTGAGGAAAAAGCCAAGTGGTTTGGCTCGGTCTTGGGCATGGGTTCCCAAACTGGGATGGGGGTGGGGGGGACATAAAGAAATTCCGGGGGGGGGGGGAGGGGTGCGAGGTGACAGCCCCAGTTTTGCTGCTATTTTTGTTTTTTGGCCCCTGTCAGTTCCTTTTTTTTTTCCCCCCTTAACAAGTTTTGCTGCTATGGGGGGTGGGGGTTTCTCAAAAATCAAAAAGGGGGCGTGATGCCGAAAAGTTTGGGAACCGCTGGTCTAGGAGTAAGAGTGAAATTCTATAGTTTGTGATATATAGAAAGTCACACTATGATCTAAAGGTCCTCTCTCACCTCAGAATCTATGGACCAACCTCAAATCCCTTCTGCATTACTTACATTTCTACAAGGAGTCCGATGGCACTTTAAAGACACATTTGTTAGGAAAAACTTAAAAAATGACAAATAATTAGCAGCACCTGTTTTTTAAGTCTTTCCAGTTACAGACTAACTCTGCTACCCCTCTGAAATTTATTAGGGTATTAGCTTATGTTTCAATATTCTAATAAATGTGTTCGGTTTAAAGTGCCATCAGACTCCTTGTTGTTTTTGCTGAAACAAACTAACACGGCTCTTTCTGCGAACTCTTACATTTCTATAATGCTTCCCACCTTGAAGGATCCCAAAGCACTAGTTGGCTACAGAGATTTATGGCCCCTCATGTCTGTCAGGTTTGAGTAATCAGTTGAGTCAGAACCAGATTAATCCCCAAATCCCTGTTGTCTGAAACTGGCTTACATCCTCTGAAGTCCATTGGTTATGTTAAGTGCGCTCATATCAAAAACCTTGCTTATCGGTGGCGCTCAGCGCAAATATAAAATCTGTGGCTGCATCCGCTCCACCATCTGCAAACACGGTCCACAGATATAAAGTAGATCTCCGCAGACGGGAGGGGCTCTGTTTATCCGAATGCACTTCCTATCTTCCTGATCTTTATGGGGAACAGGAGATAGTCTGCAGTGGAGGTAGGCTGAGCAGGAGAAAAGGATGTAAAAACAGCTTACAATAGTTAACCAGTTAAACGATTTGTTTAACCAGTTAGCCATAAGTGGTGGCAGCTGCTGTCCCAGCAGGGGTAGCTGCTGCCCTGGCCCCAGCCCCAGCCCAGTCCAGGGGAGGGGGCCTGCTGGCTGGGCCCTATAGTTAGATGACTACATACATTTTCCCCCCACCCCTGCTGCCTCTGTATCAGGGGCAGTGGGTGGGGGGAAATCCAGTGCCTGTGAGGAGCTGCTTAAAAGCCAGCTCCCCATGAGCACCAGATTTGCCTGCCCACCACCACACACTGCTGCCTCTATGAGATAGAGAGGCAGCAGTGAGGAGGGGGAGCGGGGCAGGCAGGAGGTTATATGCGAGGGGGGCCAGCTTTCAAGCAGGCTCCCCTCATGTGCTGGCTCTGTGGACCTGCCCTCCCCCGCATTGCTGCCGCCTACAGGAGCCAGTGCTGGGGAGAGCCTGGGCCCACCGTGGACAGGCATCTGGTCTGTGAGGGGAGCTGTTTTTTAAAAGGGCTCCTCTCATGGAACAGCTCTGCCTGCCACCCCATGCTGCTGCCTCTAATACAGAGGCAGCAACCTTGAGTGTCAGGGGGCTCCCTAGTAGTGGGGCCAGCCCCACCCCGGGCACCTACTGAATAGCTGTGTAACCGCTAAGATTTCATGCAGTTACACAACTATTCAATTACAGAATATCTAACATCCCTACCAGTAAGCATGCCAGTAAGGCTAATACTTACCAGGGAACCATTCTATCTCTAGCAGGAGATGAAGTCAGAACGCTCAGATTCCAATCTCAACTCTGCCACTTATTCACTGCATGACCATGGGCAAGTCACTTCTGGTTTCTTTGCCACAGCTTTGACTTGCCCATGGTCATGCAGTGAATAAGTGGCAGAGTTGAGATTGGAATCTGAGAGTTCTGACTTCATCTCCTGCGGGATAACACGGGGATAACACCTATATTTCAGGGGCTACGAGGTTCACAATCAGTTAGTGGACAGACCAAAGATGCCAGCCAAATCTGATTATTACATAGAAGCAATCAGACGCAGGTGGGAATACTGGGTTACTGCTGCTGTGGAAAGGGACTGAACTAGTAATCTGAGGATTCCCGCTCTCCTTATAGCTGACCCCTTGTCCCCTGACTACAGTGCACAGGAGAATAAACTCCTTGTTTCCCCCTTAGGTTTGTTTATTTGGAGCCAATTGATATCAACTGGATGTAGTCAGGAAGGCAGGTGTTTTAATCCCATCAGATATATTACCTCACAGTTCAAGGCACAAAAAGAAAATGCCAACTCATATCAACAGATCACCCCATGTTGCACAAGCCTTGCTCCCTAGACACCTATGAGTACCAGTCAGGGTCACTTACTCTTTGCCCCTGTTCCGCCCCCCTCCCCATTCTCCATCTTTTACCTTTGACTAAGGATGTTAACTAGCAGTTAATTTACTAGTCGAGTAGTCGGTGGAATTTCCATCGACTAATCAATAGGCACTTCTGCATTCCTCCTATGAAATGTACAAGTGCCCCCCAGGAACGCAGAACTCTATGTGTAGCCTGGGGCCAGCGGAAGTCCCGCTGACTCCAGGCTACAGGCAGGTGACAGCTTTGAAACATACAAGAGTCCCCAGCGACTCTTGTGCATTTCAAAGCAGCAGTGCAGCATGGAGTCCGGGGTCACTGGGGGCTTAAGTGTCCCCCGCTGACCCCAGGCTCCATGCTGCACTGCCAATTTGAAATGCCACACGGAGCTGGGGTCAGCTGGGGACTCTCCAGGTGATCCCAGGTTCCGTGGAAATGCTGCACTGAAGCCTGCAATCAGCTGGGGAGTCCCCAGCTGACTCCAGGCTCCACGTGTGGCAGTGCCACACAGCTGATGCCTGGCTCAGCTGTGCAGCGCTGCTGCTTTGAAGTACCCCTCTTCCCCCCCTTTGCTGCCTCTATCTGCTAGACGTAACGGGGGGGGGGAGGGAAATTGACTAGTCAACTGACTATCTGATAAGCATAGATGACTAGTCCTTAACATCCCTACCTTTGACCTCACACCCACTCTTCTTTTTCCATTTCTTGTCCCCAGAAAGCAATTGTGTGCTGGGCTTAGTGAGTCCTCCCCCTGAGCTGGGGTTAGATGCGGGGGGCCTAGACCTCCCTGACCCAGTATGACAAACAGAACCAGCCTTGCAAACCCTGGGCTGGGTGCCCCGTACCCCACTGAGAACCGGGACATGTTGTCTCTAAATCCCCCATGTGGGAAAGACCTTCCTACTGGGGGGCCAGACAACAGGTGGTACAGCCCTCCCTCCAAGCATAAGGGGGAGGAGAAGCAGGTGGTACATCCCACTTTTCTTACAAGCTCCCCTGGGAAGAGTGGCTGGTACATCCCCATCCCTTTGCCACAGCCGACCCCAGGCTGGGGGGGGGCAAGTAATTGGTACACCTCCCCCCACCACACACACAAGGGGGAAAGCAGGTGGTACATTTGTCCCCCCATTTTTGATAGATTCCCCCAATACCCTCCCCACAGTGGTACATCCTCCATTACTTCTCTAAGGGGCAGGTACAGCCCCCTCCCCCGGGGTAGATGGTAGATTCTCCTCACTCCCCCCCCCCCCATCCACCCCTGATGGGGGACTAAGTGGTACGTCCCCCCTTCACCATGGCAGAGGCGCGGGTGGTACATCCCAGGCTTTGCGACCCTGCAGGGAGATGCAGGAGAGACGAGGAGTCCTGCGGCCCCCTGCAGCCTAACCGACGTACTGGAGCATGAGACCCCCCTTCGCCAGGTGGTATCTCCCACCCGCCACGGCTCCCACGCGGGAATGGACCAAACCGTTCCCGGCCGGCGGGGGCAGGCCGGCCCCAGCTCCCGCTACTCCAGGAGGGGCCGCCCCCCTCACCTGGTCTGCCAGGTCCTCGGCAGCCCCCATCAAGTCTCCATTGGGCGCCATGGTTGGCTCCGGCCCGGCCTCACGCTCTCAGGGGCCGAGAGTGGGGAACAGAGGGGGCGTGGCCGACGGCGAGGAGGGGGCGTGGCCAGAACGCAACCAGTCACAGGAATGCATCCCACCCACAGCGGGTCACGTGGGCTCGCTCGGCCATGGCTACCGAGGCAGACCCGTTCGCTTCGCCTCGGTAGCCAGGGCAGCCGCGCCCCCAGGCTTCAGAGGGGGGAGGGGCCGAGCGCTATCGCCGTCTTCCCGCCTTCTGAGGCTGCGCTGCGGGCGGGAGCGTCCCCAGGCTGGAGCGCGGGACCCCGCCCGGCCACGCGCCCACAGACACCAACGGCTCCCCCCCTTCCCGGTCTGGGCATGCGCGTACAGGCACCAACGGCTCCTCCCGGCCACGCGCCCACAGCCACTAACGGCTCCCCCCTCCCGGTCTGGGCATGCGCGTACAGGCACCAACGGCTCCTCCAGCCACGCGCCCACAGCCACTAACGGCTTCCCCCCCTCCCGGTCTGAGCGCGCGTCCACAGCCACCCAGGGCTCCTCCCCAGCTGGAGCCCCCACACCTGACCAGGGCATCTCCACAAGCAGCCCCAGTGCCCCACACCTGGCCACAGCACCCCACGCCCAGCCATGGGGCTTCATGCCTGGCGTGGCAACCCTGTGTGACCTGGCCACCTCACGTCATGAGCAGTCGTGCGCCTCGTGTCCAGCCACGGCCACCTCCCTTCCTGAGCGGGCATGGTGCCACGCACCTGTGGGGCCTCATGCCTGGCCACTGCCATGACATATCATACCCGGCCAGGGCCAGCGTGCCCCCCACACCCAACCACAGCACCTCATGTCTGGCCCCGGCCGTACCACCTCCCCCACAGCCATGGACTCACCACCTGAGCCACAGCCACACTGCCTCTTGCCACGCCACGGCCACATCACCTCATGCCCAGCCAGGGTGCCGTCTGCCAGACCTCAGTACCTCACACCCAGGCTCGGCATCTCACGCCTAGACATGGCAATCGTACCTCACATCCGGACATGGCATCTCTTCTTCAGCTCCACCACGGGACCAACACCTCGTGCTCAGCCACGGCACCTCGCACCCAGCTGGGGAAAGTACAGGTAGGAACTGAAGAGAAACAGTCAAATGAAAAAGAGCCCATTCAGTTATATCCCATGAAGGCAGAGAACTAAATACTGACAAATAAGTGCTTGTATACAAATGGAAAAGAAGTCTAAATACAAAGATGGGTGAACTTGAGTGCCTGGTGGTAAATGAGGATAGTGATATCATAGATATCACAAGCTGTTGGAGTGATGATAATCAGTGGGACATGGGAATGCCAAGGTACAAACTATATAGGAATGAAAGAACAGGTTGCACTTGTGGGAAGTGGCAAGATATGCGAAAGAAAGCATAGAGTCAAATATAGTAAAAATCTTAACATTAACACAGACTCTCTATGGCTACGTCTTCACCACAAGTTCTTCTGGCAGAAAATACGCTAATGAGGAACTCATTAGCATAAGTCGTGATCTCATTAGCATATTTTCTGCTGTTTCTTTTTGCGCAAGGGGTTTTTGCGCAAAAAGAAGCTGTGTGGATGTGGGTTTTTGCGCAAAAACCCCTTGCACAAAAAGAAATGACAAAATATGCTAATGAGATCATGACTTATGCTAACAAGTTCCTCATTAGCATATTTTCTGCCAGAAGAACTTGCAGTGAAGACAAAGCCTGTGAGTAGAAATTAAATGCTTGAGTAATACAAGTATAGCACTAGGAATGTACTACTGACCATCGGATCAGGATGTTTTGAAATTCTTAGGGAGATTAGAGAGGCTACATAAACAGACGATCCAATAATAATTAGGGATTTCAACTTTTCCTGTATTAAGAAGGAATATGTCACCTCAGGATGAGCTATAGAGATCACATTTTTAGACAGCGTTACTGACTGCTTCTTGGAGCAGCTTGTCCTGGAACCCACAAGAGAAGAGGCAATTCTTGATTTAGCCCTAAGTGGTGCATAGGAATTGGTCCAAGAGGTGAATATAGCTAAACCGTTCAGTAATAGCGGCCATAATGTAATTAAATGTAATATCCTTGTAGGAGGGAAAATACCAAATAAATCCACTACAGTAGCATTTAATTTAAAAAATTTAATGAAAAAAGGCAGAATCTTGTTAAATGGACATTAAAAAATACAGTCACAAGAGTAAAATGCCTGCAAATTGCATGGAAACTTTTTTACTCACACACTCTCTCTCTCTCTCTCTTTGTCTTTCTCTCTCTAGTATAATTAGGCAAGTCAAAAAGAAATTGAAGAGCAAGTAGCAAAAAACACAAAAAAGCTAACAACAAAATTTTGTAATTACCCTGCCTACCAATCAGTGGGACCACTAAAGGAGCTCTCCAGGAAGATAAGGCCATTGTGGAGAAGCTAAATTAATTCTTTACATCAGTCTTCACTGCAAAAGATGTGAGGGAGGTTCCCACGCCTGAGCCATTCTTTTTAGGTGACAAATCTGAGGAACTATGCCAGAATGGGTTGTCAATAAAGGAGGTTTTGGAACAAACTGATAAATTAAACATTGAAAAGTCATCAGGACCAGGTGGTATTCACTGAAGAGTTCTAAAGCAACTCAGATATGAAATTGCAGAACTACTTATTCTGGATATAATGTATTTGGACTTTCAGCAAGCCTTTGATAGGGTCCCTCACCAAAGGCTCTTAAGCAAAGTAGGCAGTCATGAGATAGAAGGTTTTCTCATGGATCAGTAACTGGTTAAAAGATATGAAACAAAGAGTAGGAATAAATGCTCAATTTTCTGAATGGAGAGAGACAGTGGAGTCCCTCAAAGACCTGTATTGGGACCAGTGCTGTTCAACATATGCATAAATAATCTGGAAAGAGGTAAACTGAGGTGGCAAAGTTTGCAGATAATACAAAATTACTCAAGATAGTTAAGTCCAAAACAGACTATGAAGAGTTACAAAGGTATCTCACAAACAAGAAAATGGCATATGAAATTCAGTGCTGATAAATGCAAAGTAATAAACATTGGAAAACATAATCCTAACTATGGCTATGTCTACACTCGCGGCTTCTTGCGCGAGTAATATGCAAATGAGGCTAAGCGTGGAATATCGCCGAGCCTCATTTGCATACCTAATGAGCCACCATTTTTTTTAGAAGAGGCTCTTGCGCAAGAAGGAGCGTCTACACTGCCCCTTCTTGCGCAAGAAAAACCCTCTTGCGCAATGCTGTTACACCTATTACTTTCAGGAAGAACAGCATTGCGCAAGAGGATTTTTCTTGCGCAAGAAGGAGCAGTGTAGATGCTCCTTGCGCAAGAGCCTCTTCTGAAAAAAATGGTGGCTCATTAGGTATGCAAATGAGGCTTGGCGATATTCCACGCTTAGCCTCATTTGCATATTACTCGTGCAAGAAGCCGCGAGTGTAGACAGCCTATATGTGTAGAATGATGGGGACTAAATTAGCTGTTACCAGTCAAGAGAGAGATCTTGGAGCCATTGTGGATAGTTCTCTGAAAAAATCCACTCAACATGCAGCAGCAATCTAAAATATTAGGAATTTTAGGAACTGTTAGGAAAAGGATAGCTAATAAGACAGAAAATATCATAATGACACTACATAAATCCATTGAATGCCCAAATCTTGAATACTGTGCACAGTAAATACATTAGAATTGGAAAAAGTATGGAGAAGGGCAACAAAAATTATTAGAGGTATGGAACAGCTTTCAAAGCATTGATTAAAAAGATTGGGACTGTTCATCTTAAAAAAGATATGAGTAAGGCTATGTCACTGGTACCAGGTTATTTCAAAATAACTTATTTCAAAATCATAACTCCCAAAATAACTATTTTGACATAAGCTTATTCCTCTTCACAAGCAGGAGTTATTATTTTGAAATTACAAGCCCATTATTTTGAAATAACAGGGTTGGTAGTGTGGACACTCGCCTTGTTATTTCAAATTAAGGATGTTATTTCTAAATAACTCCCCAAAGTAGACATGCCCTAAATGGGGATATGATAGTAGTCTATAAAATCATGAAAGGTGTGAAGAAAGTAAATAAGGAAGTGTTATTTACCCTTAACTTAACAACCAGAGATCACTCAATGAAATTAATAGTTATCTTTCTGAAAACAAACATAGGAAGTATTTCTTCATGTAACACACCCGTGGAACTCATCAACAGTGGCCATCAAAACCTGGAAATGATAACACTGCCTCTAACAATAATTTTGGGGTGTTGTACCTGAACAGGACATGCACAGGGTTTCACGCCTTAAACAGCAACAGTGTCATCTCAAACACACTGTAAGCAATGATGTCGCCTCAATGGAACCACATGGATGGTCTGCATTTGGCCAGTAATATATCACTGCATAGCTCTCTGCCTCCTTCTCCTCTCCTTTCAGTCTCTGGCCACATGGTGGTGTCACAAGCCAAAGAACCTAAGCAGCATCAAGTGCAGAGGACCACTCCATTGGCTGTTCTCCCAGCTCTTTGGCTTTTACATTTAATTCAAAGTTTATTCCAAAGCTCCAGGTGTTTGATCTCTGCAGGGTTTGATCAGAGAGATGCCAGCTCAGCAGTGTCTGATGACAGAGGTCCTGTCTCACCAGCGGAGGCACAGTGTAGAGTCTTTCTCTACACCCAAACATCCTGCCCCACTCGCTTCATCTTAATGTGCATATACCCCACCTAGGGGAGATTGAGGGAGTTCAAGTCTCCATGGCCCTTTCAGTTCTTGGGACATCTGCTGAGGCGGCCAGTGGGGGGCAACATGGGAACAACTAGGGTTTGCCCAAGATCTTGGGTGCTCTATATCACTGGGCCCCTCGTCAGTTTCCTTCAACCGTCCGCGGCCGCAGACGGACCTAGGACGCGCTCCCTCTCCGGCCTGAGGAGAAAAGGGAATTTCATTTAGAAATTTGTTTGCCACTTGGCAGTTTATAGTTAGGATAGTTCTTAGTAGTTTTTACTTAGTTAATTAGTCTCAAGTTCCTTGTTTCCGTCCTAGTTTATTTTTTTGCAGTAGCCTTTCAAAAAAAAAAAAAAAAAACAGAAAAAGAGAGAGAAAAGGAAAGAATAGACAAAATGCCTGGTTTCAAGAAATGTTCCCAGTGCCAGGAGGCCATGCCGGACTCAGATGGGCATTCGCGCTGCGTTAAATGCCTAGGGGACGGGCACATTCCTATGAAGTGCCCTCACTGTATGAAACTGACAGCCCGCGTTCGGCGCGATAGAGAAATGAGGCTGAGGGTGATTTTATTCAACAAAGCCCTCCAGTCTGATGCGACCATGTCTACTCCCACTACCTCGGGAGTTCACTTGTCCCGTTCACCTCAGAAGGACCTCAGCAATGCCGAGCCACAGCCCAGGACCGTACGGGACAGACCAGGTACCTCTGGCTCTTTGCCGAGGCACCCGACAGAGAAGCCAGGCAAGAGCCGCAGTGCCTCAGCTCCGACTTTGGTCGGATCAAAAGGCCCGATGCGGGCTCCCTGTAAGGGACCGCGGGCAGACTCGGCACCGACAAAGGCTCCAACGGTCGGGCCACAAACAGCAATGGCGGCTCCGGCACCGGCTGATACTGCGCATGCGCAGTCAATGACAATTCCGCCGGCACCCGTGCCCACGGAGCCAGCTGATGAGACCTTGCTCCCTGCGGTGCCGCAAGCAACAGCACCGACTCAGGCACCGCAGGCGCCCAGCAGCACCGTGCAGCACTCTGCACCGCAGCCTCCTCCGGCATCGGCACAGCTGTCAACTCCCGCGGCACCGCTGATTCAACCCCAGGGCAGCCATGCGACCGGGACTACATCACTTCAGACGGCACCGTCTTCTCCCGCAGATTGTTCGATGCTGAATGAGGTGCCCTTCAAGTCAAGACGCGTGCGGACCCCTTCACTCACGCCTGAAAGGGCACGGTTCTCTCCGGGACCATGGTCACCAGCTTCAATCTGCTCTGGGAATCATCGTGCTTCTCGCTATATCTCCACTAGAGATCGATATCGTAGATCGCCACAGCGATCACCGTTGTACCATCACTATCACTACCACGACCAGCAACGCTACTCCTATTATTCTCGTTCACCATCTCGTTTTTCTGACAGATCTATATCACCGAGGTCTTCGAGACATTCGAGATATTCACGTCGATGCGAGGAGTCTAGAGCCTACATTCCTAGATGATCCCTGACTCACAGTCGGAGATGTGGCCGTCATTATGATGACCCTCGGTGTTCTCATAACACGCGATATCCACGATCACGATCTCCGCAAACCACACACCCAGCGTCTCCACCTTGTGCGCCTTCGCCGGCGATTCCATCAGTGCCTGTGGAAGGCACGATGCCAGTTCCTAGTCAGGACACGTATGAAAACAACTACACTCCAAATAGGGAACCACAGACCCCTGACTCTCCGGCCAACCAGTCATCTCCGGACGATGCTGTCTTTCCTGGTGAACAACCCCCCATGGAAGATCACAAACAGTTCCAGGAGCTCTTTGCCAGAGTGGCACAATCTCAGGGTATCCAGATTACGGACGTACAGCAAAAGCAACATCCCTTGCTGAAGAACTTGCAGTCCTCACAAAAATCAAAGCTGGCTCTACCCTTCGATGAGGCTATCCTGGAAATTGCAAATGATATATTGCAGACCCCCGCCACTTCTTTACCGACTAACAAGAGAGCGGACAAGAAATACTTTATAAATCAAAAAGGGATGGACTTTTTGTTTACCCATCCCCAGCCAAATTCCCTGGTTATGGACGCCGCCCAGCAAAGATCAAAGACGGCCCAAAATAAAAATACGGCAAGTGATAAAGAGGCTAAACGCCTGGACATTTTGGGTAGAAAGGTGTATTCTTCCGCCACCTCAGTTCTCCGGATGTGCAATTACGCCGCCCCACTTGCCAATCACGACTTGGATAACTACTCTAAGTTAGTCCCTCTTCTAGAGCACCTACCAGACTCAAAACGCCAGATCTTGAGGGCAGTAATACAAGAGGGCTACACGACAGCCAGAACAGCGCTTCAGATTGCCCTAGACACGGCTGATGCAGCAGCTAGAGCCACGGCTACTGCGGTAGTTATGCGTCGCGGGTCATGGCTGCACCAAGCAGCTGCCCCGAGGGAGTTATTAAGCAAAGTGGAAGACTTACCTTTCGATCGTCAGTCTCTCTTCGCCCAGTCCACTGATCAGGTGTTCCACTCGGGCAAGGACTCCCGTACAACTCTTAGAACGCTTGGCATGTACTCGCCTCCGTATAAACGTAAGAGGTATACACCCTACAACAAACAGAGATCCTTCTCGTACGCAACATTCCGTCCCAAGTCATATGAACAACAGAGACCAAGACAACGCCAGCAAAAGCGAAGACAGCAACCTGGCAAGACTTCCGGTCAACAGCAGGGCCGGCAACAGGTTTGATGGGTCAGTCGAGGGACTGCGTGCAACTCCTTTGTCGGGAGCGTCACACAATCAGGTAGCCTTATTCCATCATCGGCTGAGGCCTTATCAACATCGCTGGTCTCTGATCTCCACCGATCGATGGGTCAACGACATAGTTGTTTCAGGATATGCCATCCCTTTCAACTCCATTCCCCCCCACTTCCCACCCTCCCTGTTGCTTTTCAGGGACCCCTCTCACGAGTCTCTGCTACAGCAAGAGGTGTCCCGACTACTTACTATAGGAGCCGTGGAGAGGGTACCCATTCAATTTCGGGGGAGAGGTTTCTATTCCACGTACTTCCTCACTCAGAAGAAGTCAGGGGGTTGGAGGCCTATCCTGGACCTGCGTCGACTCAACCGCTACCTGAGAAAACAAAAATTCAAAATGGTCACTTTAGCTTCTATCATCCCGGCTCTCCACAAAGGGGATTGGTTTGCGTCCCTCGACTTACAGGACGCCTATTTCCACATAACCATTCACCCGGCCCACAGGCGATTCCTTCGTTTCGTAGTGGGCGCGGAACACTACCAATACCGAGTGTTACCCTTCGGTCTGTCAGCAGCACCACGGGTGTTTTCCAAAACTCTGGCAGTGGTAGCTGCCTACCTCCGATGCCTCAATATCGCGATTTTCCCGTATCTCGACGATTGCCTATTAAAGGCCCCGACTCGCGAGGAGGCTACGTGGGCAGTGACCACCACCACAGCCGTATTCGAGGCTCTGGGCCTCATAATCAATGTCGGCAAATCGTCCTTGGTACCAAGTCAAGACTTGGAGTTTATCGGCGCAAGACTCGATGCACTGAGTGCGAGAGTATACTTGCCTGCAACAAGATTCCAGATGATTCGGGACTTGGTACGTGCGGTCTCAATTGCTCCCAGATCCAGCATACTGACTTACCTGAAACTGCTCGGACATATGGCTGCCACCACATATGTGGTGGCACATGCGAGACTTCACCTACGCAGTCTCCAGCATTGGCTGTTCAAAGTCTACACACCGGGGGTACACGCTGTGAGCAAGACCGTGTCCATTCCCAGACAGGTCAGGACTTCACTAATATGGTGGGACAACCCGCAAAATTTGTTATCAGGGGTCCCTTTCCACGCACAAAGACCCACAGTGCAGATCACAACAGCTGCTTCTCTGATCGGTTGGGGCGCACATCTGCAGCAACATCGAGCTCAGGGACTCTGGTCGGCACAGGAGTCGCTCCTACACATAAATCTCCTCAAGCTCCGAGCTGTATCCAATGCATGCAGGCACTTCCTTTAGAGGATCCGAGGTCATGCAGTCCACATCCTCACCGACAATATATGCACGGTGTACTATATCAACAGACAAGGCGGGGCCTGTTCACGATCCCTGTGCGCGGAGGCGATACGACTGTGGAACTGGGCGATCCACCACAATATAACCCTTACCGCATCGTACCTCCCAGGCAAAGACAATACCATCGCTGGTGCCCTGAGCAGACACTTCCTTCCTCAGCACGAGTGGGAGTTATACAACGAGGTGGCCCACGATCTCTTCCGTCTCTGGGGGTTCCCGAGTATAGACCTCTTTGCCACTCATCACAACAAGAAGTGTCATCATTACTGCTCACGGGCAGGTACCGGCAAGAATTCCCTGGGGGACGCTCTTCTGCTCAATTGGGGATCTCACCAACTCCTCTATGCGTTTCCACCTCTTCCTCTCATTCCGAGGGCACTGGAGAAGATAGCGACAGAGGGTGCAACAGTGATTTTCATAGCACCCTTTTGGCCTCGGCAGACTTGGCTGACACAATTGTCCAGAATGTCGGTCGCTCAGCCACAACGACTTCCACTGATGCCCAACTTACTGTCTCAGCAGCACGGGTCGATGCTACATCCGAGCATCGATCGCATGCATCTTACGGCATGGCTCCTAACTGGTTTCAGCCACCGGAAATGACTTGCTCTCAGCAAGTGAAACATGTGCTTATGAATAGCAGACGCCATAGCACTCGCAAGGCCTACACCTACAAATGGCAACGGTTCCAAGCGTGGTGTCTGGAAAGGGACTTCGACCCTCTTTCTTTACCGGTGCAGCATACTTTGGACTACATCTTCCATCTGAAGATGGAGGGCTTAGCAAATGCTTCGTTGAAAGTGCACTTGGCAGCAATCTCGGCCTTCCGCCCGCACATCGATGGACATTCGCTATTTGCTCACCCGTTAGTTAAGAGGTTACTAAAGGGACTTGATAACCTATATCCGGCCTTCACAACCCCTCCGGAACCGTGGGACTTATCTTTGGTCCTGGACGCATTAACTCGTCCCCCCTTTGAACCATTAGCAACTTGCGACCTGCGCATGCTCACAGTGAAAGTGTCATTCCTTCTGGCAATCACGTCAGCACGTCGGGTTAGTGAGTTGGCAGCCCTTTCAGCCGATCCACCATACATTTTATTTTCTGAGCAAGGGGTTCTGCTTCGCGTTCACCCTCCCTTCCTTCCGAAAATAAATTCTCCCTTCCATGTAAACGAGCCCATAATTCTGCCAACATTCTATCCGAAACCTCATTCCTCGCCAGAAGACTCACGTCTACATACCCTCGATGTTAGACGAGCACTGGCCTTCTACCTGCATAGAACACGCGCCTTCAGAAAGTCTCGGCACCTTTTTATAGCTACGGCGGAGCGCTCCAAAGGTCGACAGCTCTCCGCACAACGTATTTCCAATCTGATCACCTCCTGTATCTCGCGTTGTTATGCCCTACGACATAAACCCTTACCAGGACGACCTCGCGCTCATTCCACCAGAGGCATGGCCCCATCTACTGCGTACCTTAGAGGGGTACCATTACAGGACATATGCCGTGCAGCAACCTGGTCATCCTCGCTCACCTTTGCCAAGCACTATGCTCTTGCGAACATATTGAGGAATGATTCAACGGTGGCGCAAGCAGTCTTGGCCACAGCACAGAGACCATAAGTCCGAAGCACGCCGATAGTGCTTGACCATTGCTCTGTACTCACCTCGAGTGGAGCACCCTCAGGGACACTACTCGACGAAGAAGAGAGAGTTATTCACCCTGTGCAGTAACGTCTGTTCTTCGAGATGTGTGTCCCCGTGGGTGCTCCACGACCCACCCTCCTCCCTGCTTCGGAGCTTCTGTTTATCTCTTTCAGATGCTTCCGATTGGGAGGAAACTGACGAGCCGGCCTGCGCTCAGCTGTAACGGCGCGAGGCAACAGGAGCGCATGCGCGGGCCGGCAGGGCTACTGCTGTGGAAGTTTCTCCGTTTTGCGGCGCCGGGACGGACCCAGCATCTCGAGTGGAGCACCCACGGGGACACACATCTCGAAGAACAGACGTTACTGCACGGGGTGAGTAACTCTCTCTTATTTAGCTGAATTCAAAATAGCTTAATTCAGCTTTTGGCGCTGTCTACGCTGCAGAAAGTCAAAGGAAAAACGCTCTTCCTCCGACTTGCCTTAATCCTCATGAAATGAGGGTTACAGAAGTCAGAATAAGAAGCCCGTAATTTCAAAATTATTTCAAAATATAACAGGCTTGCTGTGTAAAAACGCATTTTGTCATTTCTAAATAATGTGAGTTATTTCAAAATAACGCTGCAGTGTAGACGTGCCTTTAAGCAGCACCAAAAGGGGAAACATGAGAAGCAGCTGTCTTCTGAGAAGCAAGATGAGCTTACAACCTTGACTTGAGTTCCCCAAATGCCAGCTCCAGTGCTGGATTTGTGCACAAGCTAAGTAAACTACAATTTAGGGCCTCAGATTATGAGGGGCCTCTAAATACAAAAAAATTACTAGTTTTTAGTTGCACCCTCACCTATGTAGTGGTACATATGTAAATATAAAACATTATTATTTCTATATTCATTGTCCTTACCGTTAGAACAATGCACATTTTTGGTAACGCTTTGGAGCCTCTTAAACATGACCTAGTTTATGACCTTAGAATGTCTTAATCTGGTCCTGCCCAGCTGTAGTGGGAAGAGCTATATAATACCAGACGGAGAGTGTTTCATTTATGCTGAGCCAGCACAAGAAAATCCCATGCATGTAGCAAAACCCTCCAAACCCTTAAATGCCAGCTGGCCTGTCAGCTCTTCTTTTTGCCAGCAGATCAGAGGCTTAGAGAAACAGGTACATTGGAGACCAGTATCCTTCAGCCAACGTTCCTGCACTCTTCTCTGTAACAGTCTGGGACTCCTTCAGCACCTTCTGCCAGGACAGTCAAACTGTCACATCCACACCCTCTGCTTATGTGTCATTCTACACAGCTCCTTCTGCTATAAGGCGCTGGGACTGGATATCCTGGAGCGCCTGCCCTACTCAGTCCCATCTAGCAGTGCCCTGAAACATCCCTGGTTCGCAGTCAGCCAGTACCAGCCCAGCGCTAAGAATTCACTAGATTCCCAAGGGTTAAATACACAAACAGGCTTTGTGCCGCTCCAAATCCTGAGCTAGCCCCAGGTGGTACTCTGAATGGGGAGCAAAGGGTGACTCCCCTGGGTGCAGAGAATACTAGTTGGAGCTGCTCCAGTTATCCACTACTTTTCATAATCCACAGGAAGAGTAGAGAAACATGGTGTGAACCCAGCAAAGCTGCTTCACCTTCCTGCACACATATCTGTGCCCCACCACTGTCAGTGTGTGCATGCAAACAGGCTTTCTCACCCCCTTCCCTTACACTACCAGCTTAAGAAGCTGAGATAATCCAGTGATTTGGGTACTAGCTTGGGACTTGGGAGAGCTAGGGTCCAATCTTGGTTCTGCCATTGACTCCTTGCTGGGATGTTAGACCAGCGAGACTCTCTCTGTACCTCAACTCCCCATCAATGTAACAGGGCTCCTCTGCCCTGGGGGTGTGGATAAGTTTGTTAAAGATCCTGGGGGCCTCAGCAATGGGAGGGGGGAAGATAAATTTTGTTGCACACAAACAGCTGTCACATCTATTGACCTCTATTGGCCCTTCTCAGACTGCAGACTGTTCTATTATCACGGCTGCACACAGGCATTGTCGCATCACACACCAGTTGCACAAAGCAGGCAACTTAGTTTAATGCCCCCATGATTACCAGTGGGCACACATGCAGACATACTGCAAGCACAGCAACTCACACGTGTATTCATAAACTGCCTCTCTCGGATGCAGACATCCCCTCTCTTTTATTCACACATCCCAGAGGGTTTCTTTTCCATGTGTCGTTCTGTTTTCCTGAATACTCCCACACTGTCCTTGTGTGAACTGACAATTAGAGGAAATGGCTATACTATGTACAAACACACACACTCTCTGTCAGCCTGTGGGATGGAGATGTGACACACTAGAGGAGGAAAATGGGGCTGGGAATTGCCAGAGGATCCCCCTTAAAGCAGGGACTCCTCCTTACTAGTAAACATGTTGCACCCCAAAATAAAAGAAGTCCAGGGTGCTGCATGAACATCTTCATTGGGTGGGGTCTCAGTGCTGGCCTGCACTGCTGCTTTCTATTGGTGGAGTGGGAGGTTTTCCTACAGCTGCATGAAGAGCCAAAAGCCTCTACTCTGGGGAACAGATTGCAGAAATACAGGAAATCAGGAAAATCTGAGAGGTTTCCTACCCTTTTGGCTCCCCTCTCTTATCTCTGTTAGCTCCCACAGCCTTTAGTTATTATCCTCTGCCTTTCTTTGCATCACTCCCTAGGAGTGCATTTCCTCTCTCTCTCATCCCAGGAAGCTTTCTGTTCATAGCAACATGGCAAGCCTCAGTTCCTTTGGCTAAGACTAGAGATTTTGCTGGGTTTAGCAAGACTCTGCCCCTGGCAGTCTGGCTCTCAAGGATCCCCAAGAAACAGCACTGAATATTCACAGCTCAGTTGCACTCATTTAGCTGGGAGGAAATTCAGTTAGAGAAAGATGCGAAGGCCCAGTTGGCTGTTTTGTCTGGGAGTTTATCTGAGCATAGGAATCATGAACATTCTATTTTTGAAACCTCAGAATATTTGCCAAGCCCAGCCTGGCTTGGGAGGAAGCAGCAAGCAGAGAGGCAGGGGGCAGGCACTCCAACTGGCAGTATGAAGTCAGTCAAAGGCCGTGGGTGTGAAAGGTGAGAACAGAGGGCTCTTGGGTTCTAGTCTCAGCCCTGCCACGGAGTTACTTTGGGCAAGTCACTTCTCCTCTCTCTGTGGTAGTTACCTTACTCATAACATGGGGTTAGGGAAAGAGTTTGTAATACAGGCAGTCCCCGAGTTACGCGGATCCGACTTACGTCGGATCCGCAGTTACGAACGGGGCACTTCCTCTCCCTGGTCTCGAGCAGACCAGGGAGAGGAAGCAAAGCGGCGGCGGAACGCGCGGCCAGCTGACAGCCCAGACGCGTCTGGGCTGTCAGCTGGCCGCGCGCTCCGCTCTGCTCCCCCCCCCCCCTGCAGACCAGGGGGAGGGGGAGCAGAGCGGAGCAGAGCAGAGCGGCGGAACGCGCAGCCAGCTGACAGCCCAGACGCTTCTGGGCTGTCAGCTGGCCGCGCGTTCTGCCGCTCTGCTCTGCTCCGCTCTGCTCCCCCTGGTCTGCAGAGGGGGGGGGGGAGCAGAGCAGAGCACGCGACCAGCTGACAGCCCAGACGCGTCTGGGCTGTCAGCTGGCCGCGGGTTCCGCCGCTCTGCTCTGCTCCGCTCTGCTCCCCCTCCCCCTCCCCTGGTCTGCAAACCATGGGGGGGGGAGAAGCAGAGCAAAGCCGCGGAGCCCGAGGGCAGAGGACAGCCCAGACGCGTCTGGGCTGTCAGCTGCCCGCGGGTTCCGCCGCTTTGCTCCCCCTCCCCCTGGTCTGCAGACCTGGGGGACGGGGAGCAGAGCAGAGCAAAGCCGCGGAGCCCGAGGGCAGCAGGATAGCCACGGCGCGTCTGGGCTGTCCCGCTGCCCGCGTGTTCCGCCGCTTTGCTCCGGACGCCTGTGGTACAGCAGCTGGGGCGCTGCCGGTTGGTCCCGTAGCGCCGCTCTGGGTGCCACTGGACCAACCCAGCAGCACCCCAGCTGCTCTGCCCCAGGTGTCCCCTAGTCAGCAGCTGCTGAAAATGACCAGTGGCTGACTACAGGAAGCCCCTGCCCCAGGCTTCCTGGAATCAGCCGCTGATCAGTTTCAGCAGCAGCTGACTTGGGGATGCCTGGGGTTCTTAAGTTGAATCTGTATGTAAGTCAGAACTGGCGTCCAGATTCAGCCACTGTTGAAACTGATCAGTTTCAGCAGCGGCTGAATCTGGACGCCAGTTCCGACTTACATACAGATTCAACTTAAGAACAAACCTACAGTCCCTATCTTGTACGTAACCCGGGGACTGCCTGTACTTAACTACTTCCCCTGGGGCACAGTGAAATCGCTGAATGCAAGGAGATGTTCAGGTCCAATGGGACTGTCATGATCATCTGTTCTGATCTGCACCTCACACACTGCAGAACCTTGCCATCCACTCCTGCAGTAGGCCCATAACCTCTGGCTGTTACTAAAGTGCTCAAATCTTGACTTTAAAAACTTCAGACTACAGAAAATCCAGCATTTATTCTAGTTCAAAGCAGCAGGTGACCCATGCATTCTGTTGCATAGTAAGATGAACTCTCCCTCTCGCCATGGTCTCTGCTTATTCTTGATTGGAACATTTAGAATTGAACGCAGGTATCTTTTGCCCCAGCTCTCTGCTGATTGCCAGACAACACTCCCTCCCAGAGCTGCAAAGCAAACTGAGGAGTCCTGGCTTGCTAGCTCACTGCTCTAAACCTTAGACCTCTGTGATGTGGGTTTATGTCCCTTTCCCCATTGAGGCTTGCTGTGTGGGAAGCAAAGTGACCTCTAAGTACTCATCCTGTAGCAAAGAAGGAATTACATGGCCGTGGAAAAGAAGAGGGAAGAAAACAACATATGGGTAGAAAGTCAAGGACCTTATACAAGGTGCCCTCAGAGTTCCCATCAGAAGCCAGGCCAGCTGTTATGCAAATGGGACCACACATTCTAATCAATTAAGACCACACTTTTTAAAGGGAAGCAGACATTTTTAAAAAATGTCACCCTTTCTAAATCAAAGAGTCTTCCTTCTTTTACTCCAAACAGCTGGGATTGTTGAAGGTTAAAGAACTTTTTGCACTATGACCTTTTCACAGCTGATGCTGTTTGTTTCACTCAGCTTGTGGGGAGAGAAAAGCTCAGTCTTGGCCTATTGAATGTAAATTTGATCCATAAGGGAAAGGTCCATGCTATGCAGTGCCTGGATCCAAGCCAAAGAGACCTCTACTTCGAATGCCATCTCAGGAGGGTGATAAACTAGAAGTGAATGGAAGGCAGAGAGGGATTTATATGCCTCCCTTTCCTTCAGCCATTCTACCACTGTTAGAGCCTTAAGCATGTGGCTTCTTCCTGCCTCCCCCCTCATTACTAGGATAGCTGCAGGGGGAAGGTTTGTCTTACATCGCCAGCCTGTGTTCCTTCCCCTCAGGAAATCAAGTGAAGCTGCAGTGTCTCAGCAGTTGGCACTCTGTTAATTAGAGAAGGTGGACTGTGATCAAGGCGAGCACCTGGCTGGCCAGCCTTCCCATTCCATGTAGGACTGCTGTGCCCCTTCAAGTGAACCGACACCACTCCCTCTGGGAGAGTAGCCCTCAGCTCCTCTTGTCTCAGCGGTGTGTGGGCAGTGGGGATCACTGTTATATGATACTAGTGGATTTATCCAGCATTGCTTGGGTCCTGAGCTATTTTTTGTTTTTCTTCATTTAAATCATTGCTCTGGGGTGGGGCTGAGGATGAGGGATTCAGTATGGAGGCTGCCCCGGAGAGAGAGGACAACTCCACCAGCCCTCTGTCATTGCAGCAGGTTGGGGTCAGGTGAGAAGCACCTCTCCATGGCTGCTGCAGTTGCAGTGGGCACAACTGAGGGAGGGATGCATATCCCTCAGCTGGGGCACAGACAGACACAGATACACAAATGGGTTTATAGCTGTCCCAGTTCCCATCGCTGGCCCTTTAGGCTATGTCTACACTGGCAGGTTCTTGCTCAAGAACCCGCGGAGCGTCTGCACTGCCTGCCTGCTTTTGCGCAAGAAGAGTTACAGTAGAGTGTCAGGAGACAGGGCTTCTTGCGCAAGAGCTATGCTATTTTCTAACAGGTGTAAGCCCTCTTGCACAAGAGCTCTTGGGCAATAAGACAAGGTGGATGCATGGCAGGGGTTTCTTGCGCAAGAAAGCCCTAAGGCTAAAATGGCCATCAGAGCTTTCTTGCGCAAGAGAGTGTCCACACTGCCATGGATGCTCTTGCACATGTGGATGTGTTCTTGCGCAAGACTGCTTGAACAAGAACCCTTGTGCAAGAAGCCACCAGTGTAGACATAGCCTCGATGTCCTCCTCTGGTCATTACACAGTATAGCTGTGCCTGCTAGCAGATCCTATCCTTCCCATTTGATGTGAAACAATCACATTCCAGGCACATCCACTGTCCCGGCACAACCAAACCCTGACCTTGCTTTAAGTTATGGTAAGAGGAAACTGCCTACTGAATTTGGTGGTCCTAGCTCTTACTGTTTTGGAGGAGTTCTTGAGCAACAGACTCACAGATGGATGGACAGACATACAAACGCTCTCAAATATATAGTAAATAAGGAGCATTTGGAAAACAAAGCTGCCATGTCTTGAAAAGAAGGTGGTGGGGAGGCTTAAGGACCTAGGAGGTGGGGCCTAATTCAGCAGCTGGGGAAGGACAGCAATGGATTGATGTCAGCTGTACCACTTTAATAAAAGCTAGGTGGTTTGATTTCCTGATCTTCCATCCCTTGTTGTGGGACCCATCTCACTGCCTGCCCGTGCTCCCATCTGCAAAATAATAATAGCAACACCTAACTCTTGTATAGTAAGGCAGTGAGGCCAGATTGGTGGCGTTCATCAGAAATTCTCAAAGTGCTTTATAAAGGAAGTCAGTGTCATTATTTCCATTTTACAGATGGAGAGGCTGGGGGTGACATTAAGTCTTGTTCAACATCAGCTAGCTGGACAGTGACTGGGCTGCACGTGGAACTCAGGTCTCCTGAGCCCCATGGCTCTGTGTCCTCAGACACACTGCCTTCTCCTTTAGAAAGCAGGGGGTGCTGTAGCAGGAAACTGGGGGTCAAGAGTCCCTAAGATTTAGCCCTGGTGCTGTCACTGACTTAAGCATAAAGCTGGAATGAGTCTCTGCATCAGCTGTTTATAAAACAAGTGTGACAAATCCACAGTGAGCTGGAAACTCTGAGTGTCAGTTTGCTGTCTAGAGCAGCTGTGTCCTGCAGTAGCAGGCATAGACCTCAACTCTGCCACGGCAGTACCATCTTAGCTTGAAACACTGATCTCCAGAGCTGAAACATGCACATTTATAGCTTGGATTGGACACAGAGGGGAGACATAACACACATTGACCGGCAGGTTCTCCCTTCAGCCCTCAAAGTACAAGGAGAATCTCTGTGAACGATATAGGGCTCGTGACACACAGATGAGCAGTTCTGATTCCACCCAACTGGTCAGGCAGTGATGCCACTTTCCACACTAACCAGTTCATAGCAGTCAGAATCCAGGCGCTCAGATCCTAAGAGCAGGACAGGCTTTCCACAGATTCTCCTGCATTCCTCGCAGAGGCTCTGTGTTCAGGGTGTTTCTTCCGCTCATCCTGTCACCAAGACCCTTTAAGCTACTTTAGTGCTGCAGCTGGGACTGGAGGGAAGGGAGAGGACCATTGCTTAAGAGGGAGCCAGGCTTTGTGGGGACCAAGCTGGGGAACCCCACTGGGTCCCTTAGGTTCATTGAGTAAGGAGGAGCAGTGACATCTAGAGCATAAGAACATCCAGGCTGGGTCAGACCAAAGGTCCACCCAGCCCAGAATCCAGTGCCAGGTGCCGCAGAGGGAATGAACAGAACAGGTTATCGTCAAGTGATCCCTCCCACCCATTCCCAGCTTCTGGCAAACAGGCTAGGATCACCATTCCTACCCAGCCTGGGTGATAGCCATGGATGGACCTGTCCTCCACCAATTTATCCCTCTCTTTTTTGTACCTTGTGATAGCATTAGCTTTTTGCAACAGCCTCTGGCCACAGGCTGACCGTGTGCTGTGTGAACAACGTGCAGGGCAGAAAAACAACGCATCATGGCTCACGAGGCTCCTGCTGTTTTCTGGGGACAGGCTGGATACAGAATCAATGTGACAGAAACACGTGGAGAAGATATTTAAGTCCCATTCATAACCGACACTGGTACTGTGCTGAGGCAGTGATTCATTACTGACTCAGAGCCCCTCTCCAGAATCACCATCCTCCTCCCTCCCCTCATCCTAGTAACCTGCTGGGCCACTGCTGGTTCGGCACTGACTGAGACAGAGAGAAAGGAGAGTCCCACCCGGGCACCCTCCACTCTTCTGATCTGGATGTGTTTTGACAGCGACATGACAGACCAGCCACTTGACAGGGAAGGGAGGCGCTGTGTAAGCCATGCAGTGGGATAGAAGCCCTGGCACACCAAGACCTACAACGTGTGAGCAGACTGAGAGTTTTCAGAGAGAGCCAGTGGGGAGACAAGTTACTAACAGAGATGATAAATGCTAGTAAATAAGGCGGCTGCTAAATGGTTGAATAGGAGATATCCAAATCCCAGTCTCCCCTCGCCTTCTCTCCCTGCCTCTCCCCAGCTGCCTCCTCATTCACGGGCTGCTTCTGCTGGCAAGTTAAGGTGCTGAAGAATGGAGATATGGGCTAAAGGCTAGTTTGAGCATTGCCAAGATGGACAGAGAGAGGGTTAAGTCACTAATCCCTGCCTGCAAGGTCACAAGCGTAGGAACATCATCCCCACACCTTCTTGCCCCACTGCCTTGCTGTCCAAGAGCTAGGCAGCGCTATTATTATTTTGCAGTTGGGAACATTGAAGCACAGACAGGCGGTGAGATGGGTCCCACAACGAGGTGGTGGATCCAGGAATTCCAATTCCTAGTCCTGTGCTTTAGCACAATCTCCTTGCATGATAGCAGCAATTAGATACATCAACAGGGGTGACTGATGTGGTTTGAGCACAGGATTTGAAACCAGGAACTGAGTCCAACTTGAACAAGAACTCTGTGACCACCCATAAGTCTCTTCTTCACTCCATGCCTCAGTTTCCCTGTTAAGTGCCTACCTGCTAAAAAGTGATAAAACACTTTGAAAATGAACAGCTGTGCGCAGTGCTAAGGAAAAAAGCTGTGGCTGTTATGCCAACAATTTGTAAGACGGAGGTTGAGAGGCCAGCAGTGCAAAGGTTTCACATCATACCACCATTGCCGCTTAAAATCCACTTGGATCAAAATGAAACAGAATGTCCCCGGAGCTGGTATTATACCATCAGATTTACCACACAGCCTTCCCCTGTCCATTCTGTTCTCAGATAGGCCATTGAAGGGCTGGCACTGCCTGTGCCGTCCATTTGCCACACAGTTCCCTAGGAGCAGTCCTATTCTGTCGTCCAGCCTCCTATTCCAGGAATCTGTAGCAAATGGCAGTGTGTTAGGTGCTGCACAAACCCAGGACAAAAGGACAGACCCTGCCCCAGGGAACGCACAGCAGGGATGTCCCTGGGCACTTCAGATCACCCATGTGGTAGTGTGCAGGGAGCCTTATAGCTTGTCACTAGTGCCTCTGGCAGAAGGTGACCAATGGATTTTATCGGCTTTTTTTTGCAAGAGCGCAAGGGTCAGGCTTGGTCATTATCTAGATGGGAGACCTTTAAAGAATGCTTGGGCTGAAGGAATTATTATTACTTAATCTGGGATGGTGGAGGGGGACTTTCTCCTCTGAGCCAGTCCTTACCCCAGTGCATGTCAGGGGCACCGTGTAGTAGGGAGCAATGTGAGAGAATCTCCCCCTTCTAGTCAGCTCTGAATCCAGCGCCAATGTTGCTGTGCTGCCGGAGGTGCCGTCTTTTAGATGAGACATAAAATAGAAGCCCCGATCTCTTGTGGCTGTTGCAGACCCCCTGGCACTTTCGCAGTGTCAGATCACACTGCTAATTCCATGCGATAAGGTCCAGGAAGGCACCACATTCCTGCCTGTAGGTGAGGCTGCAGTCCTCCTAGATCTACGGGGCCTGATTTTCAGAAGGGTTGAGCATCCACTCCCACGGACTTCTACCTGCAGCTTCATGTTCCAGCACCTCTAAAATCAAGCCTGTTGTCACTGCAGCCCTAGCGTGTGGGACTGAGATTCCCTCAAAATCCTACAGTCTTACATGGTTTCCTTCCTTGAACAGGATTTAGCAAGGGGAATTTATGGGCCAGAGCAACATGGAGGACATGCAGAAAGCAATGCTAGGATAGATAATGATGGTAGAGCCTTGTTCATGCCCTAAGTGATATCTGGTGGGGTAGGGAGGATTCAGAAATGATTCTGAAACTTCCTGGCTGCCATGAGGATTTGGAGCAATCAGAATGTTTTTGCCAAAGTAGGAATTTGGCCAGGACCCAGAAGTTGAGTGGACCGGTGCTGGGAGGAATAATCTGAGATCTAAAGCAGTGTCTGGGATCTTGATTTATACATCTCATCATCCCTTAGTGCTGTGCGATCAGTGTTGATTCAGAAGGATAAATGCTCCCTATTGAATTACTCACACCACTTTCTGCAGCACAGCACCACTCTGGAGAACTGGGGTCAGTATTAGTCAGGGACACTGGTTGTCCCAAATCAGCTTTTCTTGGAGGTCTCCCTGTCTACCTACTGACCTACCCTGATGCTGTTTAGCTTGGGAGTGCCGCTAAACACACACACAGCTTGAGGAAGAAATGCTCTAAGCCATTTCCAGCACCTGTGAAACTGTTCATTGAAGAGGAAACTGACAGGCCACCGTCACTTCCTTGTCATTAAAACGCCCGGGCTTGTTTACCCAGCTCTTGGCCTTATCCCTGCTGGCGGGCAGTTGCTTTTGTTGGACTATGGCTCCCTGGCACACCTGGGCAAAGTGACATCACCTGAGCCCGGTTAGTTACCTGACCACAATGGACTCTTGGCTGTTAGTTGCTGAGAGATGGTGAAGATGACATGAGTTTCATGAGACGGTGTTGTTGGAGCACATTAGTGTATGCAGGTGTTTAGCCAGCTCTCCTGGCAATGTACGTCTGCATGGTTACTCCTACCATGGGGAATGCCCACTTATGATTTCCCTCAATCTTCTCCAAGATTGAACTGGGTTTATTAGCAAAATCTGAGCTCATATCAGCCGGGGCTGCTTGGTTCAGTAACACTCCCGGGCGAACGGCATTCGCTGCTACAGGCTTGTGTTGGATGGGAGGGAGAACTCCCTCTATCAACAATCCAGGGCCAGATGCACAACTCACAGTGCCTTGTTTTATGATAGGCACACTCCTGGAAATTGGCTTATTGCCCCCGACTCACTCCATACAGGTTGCTGAGGAGGAAGCTGCCGGATGGAGACCAGTTAGCACAGCTGAGAGGATCTTACCTATTCTCGGGGGATGCTGCCGACTGGGTGAGTCTCTTTTTTTGTGCAATATTGTCCTAGATCTGTAGAATATGTCTCAACTGTCTGTGTAACATCCCAGTCCCGACAGACACCTACACCCAGAGAGGAGCAGCAGCCAACCCTCCTTGGGTGTTCCTGTCCCATGCAACAAACCTGTTAGTCACAGTGCAGGGGACTCCAGCCTACTGCTCCCAAAGCTGAGACTCTCTGCAGCATCTGTGGGCGTTGTTTTTCTTTCTAACATAACTACTACAAAGCCGTGCTCTGCCTCTCCCTGCAGTGGCAGCATCTTGGGGAAAAGGAAGCCCAGTGCCCATTCCTCTTTGGAATGAGATGCATGAAGAACTTTACCTATTGCTGCTCTCAGGGGAGGGAAACAGTCCAGGGACAGAGAAGAGCTGTTGAATGGAAAGGACAATGCTGGCAAAGGAACGCCCAGGGATAAACTGGCCATGACTAAGTATAGGATGGACATTAGAAGGCGGTGTCTAGGAATCAGAGAGGATGTCCTGGAATGCTACCCAGTAGGAGCAGATCCCCTAACTAGTGTGACGATGGAGCCTGCCCAGTTTATGAATGGGATGATAGAGCGGGGTGGCCTGAGAAGGAAGGGACTGGACCCCAGGAGCTAGGAATCCCTTCAGCCCTTCTCGAATGGCTCTGAATGGCACTGCTGAGAGTCAGATTCACCTACCCAGGCTCTGATCTGACCAGTCTCCACCACTTCTTTGCATTGCCCTTACCACCAGGTCTAGGAGCAAGGGCTTCTGTTCCTGGCCCCAGGAGAGAATGTTGCCAAATGGTTAGAACAGGACTCCTGGGCTCTATTCTTGACTTTACCACTGGGCTTCTGTGTGACACTAGTCAGGGCTCTGTCCCTCTGGATACTTGTTTTCTCCATCTGTAAAACAGAGATAATCTATTATCTTCCTCACAGTAGAACTGAAGCTTAATTAATTAGTGGTGGGTAGACTCTCAGGATGCACGGAAAACACATCGAGGTCCTCTGCACGGCCTTGTCATTGCAAAGTCTTGTTGCAGGTTGATCCTCCTACAAACACTCCCAGTGGGCGGGGCAGATATTTATAACCAGTGTGTCTCTCCTGCCATCCATCCACCCTTGGCTCTCCTTCCACATTCATATGGAAGGCCTCCTCAGTTCCTGGGAACACTCTGTGGCTGAAAAAACGGGCATCCCATCCGCCTTAGAAGACAGATGCTGGGGTGTGTGTGTATCCTCCTGCAGTTTGTCTCTGGGGTATTTATTACTCTTAATGTGCTAAAAAGTCAATAGATCTGGGAGAGCTGCTTGTATACCGTGCTTGTCACTGATCTTGTAGTGGGTGTGGGTGTCTCTCTTGGCACGGATATTCCACCTTCCCGAGAGGCAGTAGCTAAGTTGACAGAGAATGGTTCCCAGGGGCAAAAGGTGAGAGACAGAAACAGGGGGCCACCAGCCATGAGACCACCCCCCCAGCTCAGGAAAGGGGTGAGACAAGCCCCTCAGCCCCGGGCCCTGCCCCTGCTCCATCCTATCCCCACCTCTTCCCTGCCCTTGCTCCTTCCCTGCCCCACCATTTCCCCCAAACTCCTGCCTTGAGTGATGCGGCCTGGGGAACTACTGAAAGTGTCAAGTATCAGAGGGGTACTGGAAGTGGGGGTCCAGCACCCCCTGCCAGTGAGTGCAGGGGAACTGGCCCCCTGATTGCCCCTGCCAGCCCCTTGTCCTCTTGCCCATGGCATTTGGAGGCATGTGCCTGCTTGTGCCCCCCACGTATTGCCCCTGATTCTCCCATTGATCTAGTGCTTTCTCCATGAGGGTTAGGTTGGTTTAACTGCATTGCTCGGGATAGTGGATGTTTTATACTCTTTCTGATGTAGGGATACCTACCTAATTTCCTGGTGCAGACTAAGGATGCTAAATATTGGTTAATTTACTAGTTGAGTAGTCGATAGGCACTTCCGCATTCCTCCTTTGAAATGTGCAGAACTCTGCGTGCAGCCCGGGGCTAGAGAGAAATCTCGCTGACTCCGGGCTTTGTGGGCGTGCCAGCTTTGAAATGTACAAGAGTCCCCAGCAGGGGCTCTTGTGCATTTCAAAGTGGAAGCGCCCTCATGGAGCCTGGAGTCAGTGGGAGACTCTAAGTTGCACTGCCAATTTGAAATGCCACGCGGAGCCTGGGGTCAACTGGGGACTGCTGGCCCTGGGCTCCACACGGCATCTGCCGCTTTGAAACACTGCCTTGGCATTTCAAAGGGGCAGTGCCACACAGCAGAGCCAGGGATTCTGGGCTCAGCTGTGTGGCACTGCTGCTTTGAAGTACCCCCATTCTCCCTCTTTGCTGCCTCTATCTGAGGGTATGTCTACACTACTCCGCTAGTTCGAACTAGCGGGGTAATATATGCATACCGAACGTGCAAATGAAGC
This sequence comes from Pelodiscus sinensis, assembly GCF_052426305.1. Taxonomy (NCBI): domain Eukaryota; kingdom Metazoa; phylum Chordata; order Testudines; family Trionychidae; genus Pelodiscus; species Pelodiscus sinensis. The sequence continues at coordinate 2,499,416 of NC_143082.1, forward strand.
CCGGGATTTGAATTTCCCGGGCTTCATTTGCATAAGCCGGCCGGCGCCATTTTTAAATGCCGGCTTGTTCGAACCCCGTGCCGCGCGGCTACACGCGGCACGGGCTAGATAGTTCGAACTAGCAAGCCATTCCGAACTATCTGTACACCTCGTTCCACGGGATCATCCACCTTTTCTTCAAACCTCATCTACTCCCTCCCAGTCTAGGCCTATTGACTTCCCCTAAACTAATCTGAGCTGTGATTCATGCAGGTGCTGACGTGCCTGCTATGGCTGGCTAGCTCCGTTAGACAACTGGCAAATCTCAGCCTAATCTTTCATTTACTTCCTTTCTTTTTCAGAGCAGTTATCAGTCTATTTACAGACAGATTCTGGTCATTCTAGAGGCACTTGGTTCCTTACCACTCTTGGGCTATGTCTAGACTGCAAGCCTCTTTCGGAAGAGGCTCTTTCGAAAGCATCTTTCGAAAGAGCCTCTTTAGAAAGAGAGCGTCTAGACTGCACGGAGAAATTTCGAAAAAGCAGCTTGCTTTTTCGAAAGAAAGCATCCAGTGAGTCTGGATGCTCTCTTTCGAAGACGGCCTCTTTACATTGAAGAACGCCTTCTTTCGAAAGAGGAACTTTCGAAAGAAGGCGTTCTTCCTCGTAAATTGAGGTTTACCGCCATCGAAAGAAAAGCCGCGTTCTTTCGAAATAATTTCGAAAGAACGCGGCTTGAGTCTGGGCGCAGGGGAAGTTCTTTCGAAAAAAGGCTACTTTTTTCGAAAGAACCCCTGAGTCTGGACACGGCCTTGGTGTTGGTAATATCACCCTTCTCACGGGGATTTGAACCCAGGACCTTTCCCACTTGAGTAACCCTATTGGCTAGCAGCTGATTGCTATGCTCTGTGGCTCAGCCATTTGAGGGGGTTACAGTGCTTGTACATTTCAGCTTTTTTATAGTGCTTGTGTCTAGACCACTTTTTGTGTAAGATATGGATCCATCCCCATCTCCCTTCCTTTTCTCTGCCCCTCGCTAGCCCTTTTTCTATGCTCCTAGGGTTCCTATCCACCTGTTCTCCTACTGCTCCTCCTTTTTTCCCTGCCTGCTTCCCTCCATTGTGAATCATGAGGGATGAGAATAAGTCATTCAGACATGCTGTTAACCTTCCCATTCGATGAATGAATGGAAGTGATTCAAAGAGCATCATCACAGTGCATCTAACGTCTGACTAAGAGCTTAGCTGCCATTCATCACTGTGCAGCCCAAGCCCCTTACCGACACTCATGACATGAGTTTATCCTTGCAACACCCCAGGGAGGTAGGGAACTGTCCCTCGTTTGCTGATGAAACACAGAAATTAAGGCCCTGTTTAGGATTCTAATTTTCATTGAAGTCAGTGAAAATTAGGAGCCTACGTTTCTTTGAGGACCTGATCCTAAGTGACTTTCCGAAGATCTCACATATCGCTAGGAATGGAATCCTGTTCTTCTGAGGCCCCATTCAGAGCCTTTCCCACAAGATCATCCCCCCTGTATTTATGATTTGAGAGGAGAAATGACTGAGAGTAAACATCTGGGTTATGCTTTATTGCATGGGAAAAACACATAAAAAGCAAGCTCAATAGCTAGTGAATGCCAGAATTAAAGGTTGGTGGTTCTTGATTATATAAAGATGAGGGATGTTAAAATGTGTGTACTCAGGTAAACATGTACCCACTGAACAATTCAGTGGTTACACATTTACATGTGGGTGGGAGGAGGCAGCTCCCGCCTGCTCCCTCCTCCTCCCGCTTCCCCACTGCCTCTGATACAGGCTCATTGGTTAACTGTTTACACGTTTATACTATCCCATCCCTAGTAATGCACATGCAGAAGGGGTCTCATAGGGTTTCAGGCCTGTCCACACAGCCCAGGAAGGATTAACACCATGCCCAAAGTCTTTTCAAGCCCTCTCATCAGGGCAGAGTTTGTTCTTCATGTGCACAATAAAGCAGTTCAACATGAATTCCACATCTAAACATGGCCTTTCCCTACCCTGAGCTGGGGTCTCTGCAAGGGCCTTTCCCCTTGCACCTTTCTCCTCCTTGCCCTTATGTCTGCCACGAGCACTAGCCTCTCTTCTGCAGATCTCCCTTAGCAGAGCTTTTTCCCTCAACAGGGCTGGGTGGCTTCAGGACCCCCAATCTCAATTGTGGAATTCCCTAACTGTTGTATGTGCTTGAATTTGTAACCTTCATGGAGGTTTTTTGTTTGGTTTTATATGTACGTCAGTTCTGGAGTCCATCTAAGCCTCCTGAACACTGGCACTCCTGCAGCTGGTCTTTATAACCATGCCCCGCTAGACCTGAGCCCTGAAAATGCTTAGCAAGATTTAGGAAAAGACACTGGACTTAAATCCCAGCTCCGCAGTGAAGCAATGTTTATTCATAGTGAGGACAGAGAGATTGGGGGCTTGCCGTCTATCCAGGATTCTTTGGGCTTCAGATCCTTACCCAGCAGCAGCCAATACCTGCTGGACCTCGCTCCAAGCAACTGGGATCCATTTCTGATCAACAGCAGATGAAGCTGTGAGTCCTCTAGTCTGCAGCAGTGAGATTCAGATTCACCCCCTACAAAGAAGAATCAACTCCATGTGGTAAATAGACCCACTGGGAGACAGACTCCCTTTATCTCCCTCAGAAAGGCTCCAGCTTTGATGTTTACTGCTGCTCCCAGTGGAATTAGGTCAACTTGGACTCAAAGCGGAAACAGCATGAGGATTTTAAATGCAGATGTTAGCGAAGGTAGAAGTGAAAGGGGCAAAGAGGGGACGAGAGACAGGTGACGGTGGAAGGGAGACATCCACTTCTGGAATTATAAACCACAACGTTCCCCAGAGTCTCAGGATCTGAAAAACCTGAGAGGGTGTTGGAGCAAATGGAAGAGACGGACTTGCTGAGCTGCTCCCCTCACTCCCTGCAGCACAGCACCTCTTAGTCCCAAACTGGAATATTGGGCCAGCAATGACTCAGTTGGGAGACAGCCCCCTACTGAGCCGCTCACACCTCTCCCTGCAGCACATGTTCTGTAGGGCCCCTCTGGAGCACTGGCGCTCACGTATTACCGTGATGAAACCCTTACGTTACAGAACAGAATTAGCACATTGACCCAGCATTGCTTGGGTCATTAAGGAAGGGCTCAGAGCAGAGGGTTGTGGGTGTGGGGTGTGTGTGCAGGAGTCAGGGCATGGAGTTGGGAGATATGGGGGGGGCTCAAAGTAAGTGGTGATGGCTCGAGACAGGGGGTGGGGGCAGCCGATGGTTAGGGATGGGGCCATGAAGCCTGCCCATCAGCTTCTCCCCAGGGCCAGCCCAAGATCAGCGAGGGCTGCATAGCCTGTCTGGTGGCTGCTCCCTGGGGCAGGCCAGGGTAGTGGGAGCCATACTGCTGGCTAGCGACTGCTTCCCTGGGCTGGGGCACTTGCTGCCTCCCTGTGATCATTCTGGGATATAACAGTCCCTGCGATCACACCCCTCCCGTTCTGTTTGAGGAGAAACAGTCACATTCCAGGCACATCCCATTGTTCTGACACAACCGAACCCTGACCTTGCTTTAAGTTAGGGTAAGAGGAAGCTGCCTACTGAATTTGGTGGTCCTTGGTCTCACTGTTTAGGTGGAGTTCTTGAACAAATGAACTCACAGATGGACGGTCAGACACCAGGCACACAGACAGATGCACAAACTCTGTAAAATACATAGTAGAGATCAGCATAGCACCAGGGTCGGCATTGATTCAGAGGGGAGAGCAGCTTGCTGAGTCACACGGCTTTTTGCAGCATCCAACTGTACCTTGTAGGTCTGTCTGACAAATTCTGGCCACACCTGACTCCTGGTTATTATATACGGCATTGCTGTAGTCATGCTGGTCTCAGGGTATTAGAGAGACAAGGGCATTTATTGTATTGACTTCCGTTGATGAGAGAGATGCGCTTTTGAGCTACATGAAACTGTTCTTCTTGTCTCTCTCACCAACAGAAATTGGTCCAATAAATGACATTACCTCGCCCATCTTGTCTCTCATGGTTATTATCGCTTTCCTGTTTTTTGCAGCTGTCTCAGGCTCCTTCCCTGCTCTTCCCCACACATCGGGGAGGTGGAATGCTGGCAGTATAATGTTGCAGCATATATCTGGATGTAATTTCTTACCTGCAACCTTTTTTTTTTCTGTGGGATGTTCGAAGGTAGCAGTTCTCAAGCAGGAGGTTCAGGGCCCCTTAGGTGGCTGCAGGCAGGTTCAGGAGGTCCACCAAAATACAATGAAGAGCAGGACTGGTATTAGACTCGCTGGGTCCTGGGCAGAATGCAGAGGCCCACTGCCTGGGTCTGAAGCTGAAGCCAAAGCAGCTTAGCTTTGCAGGGCCTCTTGCGGCATGAGATCCTGGGCAATTTCACTGCTTGCAACCCTCTAACACCAGCCCTGTCTTTTCACCTACTGGATATGCAGAAAAACAGTGATTGTGACACAGATGAGCCATAGAATTTTTATGGAAGAAAGGAAGGAAGGGAGGAAGGAAAGAAGGGATAGACCTGCCGGCCTCTGCTCTAGGGTGAAGACCTTTACACAACCAGCAAACCTGTCTGAATTCATGCATCTGTTATTTCTAAGCTGAGAGGGGCTGAAGACTGTGCAAGAATAGTAGGGAGACTGGACTGAGTGAGAATTTCAGATCTTAGTCCTGCAAACTTAAGCATCTGAAAAGTCTCAGGAGGGTTGCTGTGTTAGCCTATATCTGCAAAAACAACGAGGACTCCTGTGGCACCTTAGAGACTGAGGGTATGTCTACACTACCACCCTAGTTCAAACTAGGGTGGTTAATGTAGGCAACCGAAGTTGCAAATGAAGCCCGGGATTTAAATATCCCGGGCTTCATTTGCATCTTGCCGGGCGCCGCCATTTTTAAAGCCCTGGTAGTTCGGAATCCGTGCCCGCGGCTACACGCAGCACGGAGTAGGTAGTTCGGATTAGGCTTTCTAATCCGAACTACCGGTACTCCTCGGAGTAGGTAGTTCGGATGAGGCTTTCTATCCGAACTACCGGTAATCCTCGTGGAACGAGGTGTACCGGTAGTTCGGATTAGAGATCCTAATCCGAACTACCTACTCCATGCCGCGTGTAGCCGTGGGCACGGAGTCCGAACTACCGGGGCTTTAAAAATGGCGGCGCCTGGCAAGATACAAATGAAGCCCGGGATATTTAAATCCCGGGCTTCATTTGCAACTTCAGTTGCCTACATTAACCACCCTAGTTTAAACTAGGGTGGTAGTGTAGACATATCCTAACAGAGTTATTTGTGCATCAGCTTTTGTGGGTAAAACCTCATTAACACAGCATGTACACCCTGCCTCTGTAACTCACTCCAGTTCACCTGATGAAGTGGGTTTTACCCATGAAAGCTTACGCCCTCATAAATCTGTTAGTCTCAGTGCCACTGGACTCCTCGTTGTTTAAGTATCTGAGTAACTTTATGTAGCCATTGAAAGCAACACCAGTGCTCATATGCCTTAGTATTTCTTTTTAAATAGATCTGATCATCTGTTTATTGAATGTGATCTGCAAATGATAAAAAAATGCTCTTTTTTGTTTCTTTGTTGTGTTTAAAGGCCTGGTTTTTTTCAGTTAATTGCTTTTTCCTGCCTGTTTCATATCTCAGAACTTTGGGTCTTTTCTACCTGGAGCCCTATGGTTAACTGGAGAGCTACTAGGATAATGAGTTCAAAGGTCCTAAGAAAGTGAAACGTGTTGAGAGAGAAGTGATTTTTATTATTCTGTTGTTGTTAATTGCCATTTCAGCCAAACATATGGGCTAGTGAGTAAAGGGCTACAATGGCCTGAACTGATTCTACCACTTACCTGCAGCATGATTCTGTGCAAGTCAACTTCCTTCCTTGGACTGTCTTGCCAATTTAGTCTGTAAGCTTTCCAGTAGAGCTACTGTCTCTTACTACGCAACATACAATGCCTTGCACAAAGGAGCCTCATTTCTGTAGTATCTAAAGTGGGTTAAATGAAAGGATAACATGTTTTAAAACAGCACAGCCCAAATCACCACCAAAGCAACTAGTGCTGTGTAAGAGATTGTGTCAAAATTAGAATTTGCCCTCCTGGCTTTGAACCCAGGCCCGGTAAAGAGATGCCATGAGACCCATACAACAAAACATCAGGGACAGATTGCTCAAAAGTGGCCACTGATTTGGGATGCTTCCATTTTTTGGATGCCTCTGGCCTGATTTTTTTATATTCTTAGCAGCTGCAGCAGGAATGGTGGGCAATCAGCAGTTCTGAGGTGTGGGCTCCTATAGGAATGGGGGTTTCAACCACCCCCACCCAATGACACGTTAGTGGGCTCAATACAGGAGTAACTGAGTGAATTTATATGGCTTGTGAAATACAGGAGATCAGACAAGATGATCTAATGTCTTTCTGCCTTTAAAATCTAAGGGTTTGTCTGCACTTCAAGTGGGGCATGTGATTCCCTGCTCAAGGAGACTCACACTGGCTCTGCTTGAGTTAAAAGTGCTATAGCAGCACTAGCAGAGGGGCTGGCTCTCCCACCTATGGGCCTATGGTTTCCGATGGGTATGTACTGTGGAGGCTGGCCCCATCTGCTGCTTGTGCTGCCACATCTACACCCGATTTTTAGTATGCTAGCTCAGGATCCAGTGGTGCTAGGTGCTGTACATACATTTCATGAAAAGATGCTTCTTGCTCCAAAGAGCTTCCAATCCAAAGATGAGACACAACAGGTGGATAAAACAGAGAAAACCAGAGCATATACAGGAGTGGATCACAGCTTGATGGCGATACTAGCTTCTCTCTCAATATGCAGGGTTTAATCTCTTTGGGACAGGGGTGGTGCTGTTAAATGATGGTGCAGCTTCCTGATTATGGCTGCTCAGCTCGACTTCAGTACAAGTGATAATCTGCCATGTAGCTGAGAAAATGTGTGTGTCTGTCCATCTGTGAATCCATTTTTCAAGAACTCCTAAATGGTAAGAGCTAGGACCACCACATTTGGCATGACGCTTTCTCTTATCATGACTTAAAGCAAGGGCAGGGTTTGTTATGCCAGGACAATGGACTGTGCCTGGAATTCGATTGTTTCTCATAAAATGGAAAGGGAGGGGTCTGGTAGGAGGAACAGCTATATTGTAGAATGACCACAGGGAGGCAGCAAGGGGCCAGATATGGGGACCGGGATAGCTATAACCCCATTGGAGTAGCAGGGGGCAGGGATGGAGAAAGGGACAGCTACCTACTATATATTTCAGAGAGTTTGTCTGTGTGTCAGTCTGTCCCCAGCTGGGGGACCTGCACCCCTCCCCTGACTGCGCTTGCTGCCATGGCCATGGACAGGTACTTCTCACCTGGCCCAAGCTGCTGTGGTGAGAGAGGGCTGGGGTTGTTTTCTCTCCCCAGGGCAAACTGCACCTGAACTCTCCTCCCTAACCCTGCCCTGGAGCAATAATTTAAATGAAGAAAAACAAACCTTATTTGCGTTAAGGACCCGAGCAAGGCCAGATCAATCTTCTAGTAATAATAATAATTTGGCAAGGCTTTCCTTTGCAAAGCATTACACAAACCCACGTCAAGAGGTGGAACGGTGCCATCGTCTCCCTTTTACAGATGGGGAAGTGACCTTCTGAAGGGCACACGGGGAGGCAGAGTCTCTTCACGGGTGTCCTGAGACCCGCTTAGCCATTGTAATCATCCAGGCTTCCCCAGGCTACCTCTTGGGCCTGATTGTGGTTTTAGCCAGACTGTGCTGGAGGGAAGAGAATCAGCTCCTGAAGCAGGGGGTTTTCCAGAGGCAACCCTGCTCGTTCGTTCCCCAAGAATGGACTCCTCGGTGGGGTGCTTTGTTTTGTTCAGCACAGACTCTCTCCTGATGATTAGAAAATAGGCAGGAAAAGGCTGCCAGAGCCAACTCCTTCTGTGCGACCAGAAGCCGCCCGAGGGGCTTCAGCAGCTGTAGTTTAATTACCATTTTTTTCGGTTTGCATAAATAATTTAAATTGGGTTCCTGTCACGAATTGTTTTATGTACTTAATAACCAAGCAAGGAGGGGAAACCAAGCAGCAGTTCAGGATGGGGGAACCAGGGAGGAAATCACAGACTGCAGACAAGAGGCTGGAAATGAAAAATAGCAAGGTCTCTCCCCGCCCTTCTCCCCCAGAGAATGAATGAATAGATGCTGGCGATCTTTTTATTGAGATCTCTGGTAAAGATGGGACTTACCTGGCAGAGGCAGGGCAGCGCAGGGAGAGGGTCTACCAGACTGATCGTCCAGAGAGCTACATCCTTGTGTGGAGTCAAGTCCAAGACAGAGAGGGCTCCCCCACTGCATGCAAAGTGAGGGGAGGGGGTTGGGTAGTGGCTTTCTCCCCATCCCCCAGTTCAAAGCAGTGCTTCCTCCGCCCCTTCTGGTTAGTACAGAACTGAAGACAAGGCACAGCAAGCTGATTGATTTCTCCTCCCTATCTCGGATCCCCTCCCTCTTACTCTTCCCTCATCATCAGGGAAATCTCCCCCTCCCCCTTCTCCCAACGGCTGGGACTGTCACCTGGCACTGGTTCATTTCGAAGCTGGCTTCTCCAGGGGGAAGCACCATGCCCTGAGCTTGGTTGGGATCCGTACCTCACCTGTCTACCCTCCCCTTCCCCCCACCTCGTCCCACATCCTCTGGCTGCAAGCGTTCTGGGAGAGGGATTATTTTTCTTCTGATGAAGAGATGGGATGCTGAGCACAGCTGGCTGCATTAGCCTTTTGCTGGGTGCAGGCAGTTCTTACTCTTTTCTGAAGAGCTGATGAGATACAGGTGAGTAGCACATGACGGGTGTGGTGGTGGGAGAAGAGGAGAAACCTTCGGGGGGTGACAAGAGGTATCTTTCTGGAGTTTGTGGCCCCTTTGCATGCTGTCAGACTCACTTCCACAGGTACAAATACGAGGCAAGGGAATGAAGCCACAAAACGTGACTCCAGACACCAGACTTCCCTCTTCCCAAGCTGGTGGCATTCCCGGTTGTATGGCTTTGGGGGTTTAGTTCAGCCTTTTGTAAAGGCAGGGCCCACTTGTCAAAAACCAGCACGGGGGCTCAGATGTCAAACACCATCCCCCAAGTTCTTGGGGTGTTGGTTCAAGCTCATCCTAGAGTAGGAAGGAGCAGCAAGATGTGATCATGGCCATTTCAACTCCTCTGGTTGGTGGTCTTTCCCAGGTCCCCAGTGCCTCCTCCCACACCGGAGTCAGTGTCTCCTTGGTTACATTTCCCCTCATCACTCTTTTTAACTCCGCTCTCAGGCTTTGTTCAAACTCCCAATTCAGAGGTCTGGGAATGTGAGCCAGAGCTAGACGCTATCCACCTAGGATATTTCCATGTGCCTGTGATGTAACATCTCAGCTCCTGGTCCATGGGACATCTCTTTCCCCTCTGGTGTGCAGGAGCATTGGGTTTGATCCCCTGTGCCTTTGCTCTGTCTTCAGTGGGGTGGGGGAGGAGGCTCTGCAAACCCTTGTCTCTCCGTTATATTTCAACTTTCGTCTCTTTTCGCCCTTTCCTTCCCTTTCTCCCCAAAGTCATAAAGCCGTGGCGCTTTCCTGTCTTCTCTGCCCAAAAGTGACTGGGATTGTTCCCTGGCTGCTTTTGTCCTCCTCCGTCTAAGCCCTAGAAAGACCGAATGAGAGAGAGTGGTGCTGGAGACAACAGTATTATTTTGTCTCCTCCTCCCCTGCTCCACAGAACAGATGCTTCTGGCAGGCATGAAGTGTACAGTCTCAAACTGCCTCTTTCAGTCCCTTTCTTCTTCTTGGGCACTACTCTGACTATGGCGTGACCAGAGCTACTGAGCTGAGCAGAGCTAAGGGCAAGGGAGCTGTCAGCTCAGAAGGGTCACCCCAGAGCCTCCAGCTTAGCTCAGCCATTGCTCAGCCTGTGACTCTGAGATGAGTTGATGTCTACTGCCTAGCCCGTGGGATGCTGCAGCTGGAGGTGTGTTGGCCTGGACTAAGATCAGTCATGGCTGGAGACGGAGAGGGACTTTGTAGGGAAGGACAGGGTGATTCAGTTTGAGGAGCACTAGAGCCATTTTCTTGCAAGCCGAAACCAGCCTGGGTCAGCAGCGGCCAAAACTGTCCCCATCTGACAGCTGGGTGATGAGCTAAGCATGTAGCGAGTTAGCTGGGGCTCAGCCCCGCTTCTGGCAGAACCAGGTTCATATCGCAAAGCTGCCACCATCCCTGGCCTTTTAGCCATGTGGCAGCTGTTTGGAGGCCCCGTGGGAAAAATGCTGATGGCTTCTCATTGCGGTTCCCAGCCTGGCAGGTGGTCATCCCTGAAAAGTCACCGTCACAATGAGCCTTTGGTAACTATCTCTGTAGACAGGCCAAGGACAGAGCGAGCCAAGAGACCCTTCTCCTGTCCCTAGAGGAGGCAAGGCGAGGCATAATAAATAGGGTGTTGGGAAAGGGTGGAGCCTGATTCCCTGAATACACCTTTGCGGAGGTGTCAAGCCAGAACCTGTAAGAGCTGCATTGGTTTGAGCAAAAGGATTCTGCAATGGGGGATCAGTTCCCCTGTCCTGGAAACCATTCAGTGAGGGTTTCTAATGATCCTGGAATGAACCTCCTCTGTCCTATGTACATCGCTTCCATCACAACCTCCAATCTGTGCTACGCAGGGAAACGCCGGTTTCACTGTCTTGTGCCTCCATTTCTTCATCTGTGAAGTATACTACTACTGGGCTAGAAGCTCTTTGGGGCAGAGATTGACTTCTTGTTCTGTGTCTGCACAGCACCTAAAACAATGAGGGCCTGGACCTCCTAGGTACTACTGTAATACACCTAATAAATGCTCTACCGTGCCCAGTATCTTGGAGTCCAGGTCTGTTACTGGGGTTCCTAGCAGGTACCATAATACATCTAATAAATAATGTGTTCTTCTTACAACAGTCCCTATATCCGACTGCTAGGAATACTTACCTCTGTGGTAGAAATGTAGCCGTGTTAGTCTGGTGTAGCTGAAGCAAAATACAGGACTATGTAAGTGCTACATAGTCCTGTATTTTTCCTCTGTGGGGCTGTGTGGTGTAGAGTCCACAGAATGCTTTGAGATCTTCTTGTGACAATTGCTGCAGCTGCATAAAGCATGGCTGCCAATAATTATAAGTATCATTTAGTCATTATTATTAGAATTACTGATAGGTATTTAGGGAGCACATGACTTGGGGAAAACCCCACCAGGAAGTATGCTGCATAGGGAAGCAGATTGTGCTGTAGCTGCTGGGAGATGCTTATAAGGCAGATCCATCTGTGGGGATGTGAAAACATTCTGTTTCCAGCAGAGAGATAAATCTGGGTGATAGACGGGTGGGCAGGGAGCATAAAAGCCTTCAGGTGTGAAATCTCTGCCAGGCCTGGGTCTCTATCCTGACCTAGGGTAGAGCATGTAGCTTAATGGTTAACACAGCTGCCAGGGATCAGGCCTACCTCTGAGCTGTTGATGTGAGAGAGGATCTGAGAGACCTTTGTTCTATTCTTAGCTCTGGAAGGAAATATTGTCAAGTGGTTAAGGAAGATAAAGGTGGCTCAGGACTCCTGGGTTCTGTTTCTGGCAGAGAGAGTGTAGTCTAGTGGTTAAAGCAGCAGAATTAGGATTTGAGGCTCCTTGGTCTAGTGATTAGACATGGGCCATACTATCTCAATAGGCACTATAGGAAATCTGTCTGTTGATAGATAATAAGGGAGCCAGGACTATTCCTGGGTTCTATTCCTGGCACTTGCTGTGGAAATGGCAAGTCTCTCAAGATGGCAACAGGATTCTGGGGGCCACTGGCTGTGTTAGGAGAAACAGTAGTGACTGTTGCTTTCGACTGTAGGCTTATGGCCTTTTGCTGGATGAATCCCTGCAACACTCCTCACTCCATTTCTGATCTGAGTGAGGCTCCTCTGCTCAGATTTCAGGTGCTAAACTGGGCCATGTTGGATCAGCACCTAACTCGTCAGCTAAGGAAAATCCAAGTGCAAGGAGAAGTGGGGTTAATGATTCATTTTGCGGGAGCATCCATATACTTAAAGCCATAGTAAATCAACTGGGTGCTGGCAGGCACTGAATTGCAAGAAAAAGTCATATCCAGACCTGGGATCTGGCTTTTTGTGTTCCTTAAAGGAATTTTCATAGTTGGCGGAAGAGTTGGGAGGTTAGCGCTGATGTCTTGAGCAAATCCCAGTTTAGTTAATTCTGTCCTTCATCCCTAAATCGCCCAATGGTTTCAGATGGAAATGGGATTGTCCTTCACTTCCTGTCTCAGACTATTGTGGGGCATTGCTGTTCACCGTTGTGTGACCCGTGTGACCCGTGGTGTGTGAAATGACCTCTACACAGATCCTGTGCTCTGTAAAGCTCTTTGGGAGGAAAGGTGCTAGACAGCTTTAAGCCACCAGAGAGTGACACACTTCAACTCTTTTTCTGCTGGTTCATCTTTCAGCATCTTCTGTGCCATCAGGAGCATCCACTGAATTTTAGAAAACTCTTGACCTAGCCTGGTCCACCTGACCTATGCCAGTGGCTGCTCTAGGACAAAGGAGCTCCGTCAGCGCCCAAATCCTCAGTGATGCCCCGGCCAATGTGGGGTGGGATTTTGGGCCCCACATGCTGGCTAAGTCTATGGGACCAGGCATTTGTGCCCTCATGTATCCGGCAGAGCGGGGCACCTTTGAATCGATTGAGAATGCTCTTTATTTCCCTTCACCTCGCTGGCTGCAGAGGAGGAGACGAAAGTCGGCTGCCATGATTCAGGTCATCAGAGGATGAAATGTCAGTAGGAGAGCACCTTACAAGATGTTTATGGCACCTTGCTCAGCAGCCCACCCATCCCGTTGGCTGAGTCTCACTGGCCTTTGCTGCCTGCCTGTGCATTTTTTAACCATGGAGATGTTAAACTAATGGCTTCGGTGGAAAGCCACTGGCCCACTGCAGCAGAAAATTGTTAATGAGCAATGGGAATTGCTCACCCAGATGTGCACATAGCTGTTCCACTCCCGCCATGGGTCCTGGGCAGTGATCACAATGCCTTGGGGACAGCAGCCATGTGAGAGGAACTGGGGGGACAGCTAATGCTTGCTGCTCTCCTATAGGCAAGGGCTGCTTAACCCTTAGGCCTTCCTACTCAACCCTTTCTACCCAAGCAGCTCAACCTGACACTCTTTCTCCCCTGGGAGATGGGAGTTATCCCTGTTGGATTAGGACTAGAGCTGAGCAAAGGGTTTCAGATGAATAGTTTACTCGATGTAAAACGTCATTTCAGTCACCCTGAAATTCGTTGAGAATTTGACACTGAGAGTTTTGGCCATTCACAAAATGGGCAGAGGCAGGGAAAAAGGGGGAGTGGGGAAACAGAGCTGCTTCTGCAGCCCCTTTTCCTCCCCCCCCCCAACTTTTAGCCTGTTAGGTCAGTGGCTCATGCACTTGGAGGAGAGATAAGTAACCCAGGATGGAATCCTCAGTCTGGGAAAAGCGCTAGTATGGACTTTCCTGAGTCACCGACTATTCTTAACTCCCTTCCTCAGAAGCTTCAGGGGGTAGGAGAGTTAGTCTGTACAGGATAAGCTTAAAAAACAACAAATGGTCTGGTAGCACTTTATAGACTAACAAAACATGTAGATGGTATCATGAGCTTTCTCCAGTCATCTGAAGAAGTGGGCTGTACCCACGAAAGCTCATGATACCAACTACTTGTTTTGTTGATCTATAAAGTGCTACCAGACCATTTGTTGTTTTTTAAGTTTATCCCTTCCTCAGGTTCACTTCAATCTCGACAATTCTTTTTTCAAAATTTTGGAACTGCCACCAAACCAAAAATCAGCCTTCCGCTATTATGTCTGCACGGCACTGTACAGACATGGGAAGATAAGGGCCCTGCTAGGAAGAGCTTACAGAGTACAGCAATGATTTTCAAAGGTGCTCGAATCCCAGTCAAATTTGACTCCCTCAGATCAGACTCCTTTGAAAAGCTCTGACTGGATTGTAGGGAGGGGTAACCTGAGGCATGGGGGGTGCGGTGACCAGTTTGAAGCCTTGCAAGATGTCAGTTCTGACCAACAGACTTCTCCCAGAAGCAGCGCCAGAGATAGTGAGCTGGAGGTGAAAGGCTCTCTATCTCAATCCAGCGTTCCCAGCTCAATGGATTCTTACTGCTCCACCCTGATACCTCTGGCCCTACCTCTCTCAGGCACCTATTAAATCTGTTTGCTGTAAATCTGCAAACAGCTCAGCATCATCCCCACTGTACTCCTGTGTCAATATACCCCTCCCCCATGTTCTCGGCTTTTTTAAACAACCGACACACATGTGCCACGGAAGCCATTGCAGGTTTGTTTTGTGTACACGCCAGGCACTCAGACCTTCTGCTGCAGCTGGGACTCCAGAGAGCAATGTTTGCTGAGTTCTTATCAGAAATCACTCTGTCTCTCTTACCTCTGCTCTGCAGCTGGGGCAGCCGCAGCTGTCCTGTTCTTCCTGTTTCTGGCCTGTTAGTTAGAGGTGCTACCCGCACCCAGCAGAGTTAGCACTGAGGCAGGAAAGCTGGCCTCAGGTGAAGGGGACAGGCTGGCTCAGGGTCAAGGAATGGTGTTCAGAGCCTTCGGGATGGCAGGTCCACTCTGGTCCTAAATTGGTGGGATTGGCTGGAGGTAGGGATCAGAGATAGGCTAAGGGGTCTTTTACTTCTAGGACTCGAGTTCCAATCCAGCTTTAGGTTCATCGTGACCAAAGATCAGCCTTGCTCCTGTTGGCTTTGCACTCTGGGGACCAGTGTCTTGTCAGGCAATAGTTATTGCCAGTGACAGATAGCAGAACAAGGAGCAATGGTCTCAAGTTGTGGTGGGAGAGGTCCAGGTTGGATATTAGGAAAAACTATTTCACTAGGAGGGTGGTGAATCACTGGAATGGGTTACCTAGGGAAGTAGTGGAGTCTCCATCCCTAGAGGTGTTTAAGTCTCGGCTTGACAAAGCCCTGGCCGGGTTGATTTAGTTGGAATTGGTCCTGCCTAGAGCAGGGGGCTGGACTTGATGACCTTCTGAGGTCTCTTCCAGTTCTATGATTCTATGATTCTATTCTGAGAAACTCATGAGGTGGTTCACTGGAGTGTCCTACCAGAGCTCTGGGGAAGGAGGTGCAGTGCAGTCAATCACACTGGCATGTTAGAGGAGATGCCCTTAAAAATACCCAACCCATCGGCTGAGTAGGGAGACCCGCTGCTAACTTCCCCAGTTACTAGGAGAGTATTAGCTGGTTTGTACAGCATGTTGAAAATGAAAAGCACCAGAAGTATGAGCATCGTCTTGTGATCATTCAGAATCTAAATCCACCTTTTGTCATCAGATGTCAGTTAGGGCATAAAGAAGGCACTGCCAGCCCTGCCTACTGTGTTGTTTGCCGGAACGGCTGCAGTATTGTGTTTCTGAAACTCAATTTTTTCACAAGGATCAGTTGTTGGCCTAGCACCCGCCACTCTCCCGGGGATCTGCAGAGCCAGTGGCTTGCTTTTCCTCTGGTTCCGAACCCTTGACCTGCTTGGCTTGGGTGGCTCTAGGAAGGTGTGGTACATGACAGTCCTTGTCCCGAGAGCTTTCAGGCTTGAAGGGTGAGTTTTACAAGTGTGGGAAACAGGGTTCCTGACTTCGGGTGCTAGCTCTGTGGGAAACAGGGTTCCTGACTTGTTGTGTGACTTAGCGAAGTCGCTTCCTCTTTCTGGGCCTCCTCTTTCCCATCTGGAAAATGGACCATAATCAATTAATGTAAGAGTGTGTGAGAGAGTGAGACCACTGCCTCTACAGGATGGAATCAGTGTATATAGGCCGTACAAATGGTGATCCCCTTTTACTTGTACTGCCTTTAGTTAGATAGCTGGTACTATGTTCTGCTTTTGAAAAAGTTGGCTATTGCTCCTTTAATAAAGACTGGTTAAAAAACAGAGGAGGAAAACAATGAGTACCGTAATTTAGAGAATATACCCCGCATCCAAATATAACCCGCACCCAAATATAACCCACATTTTTTTCTATTTCAGTAAAAAAAAATCTTGTATACCCCGCGCACGAGTATAACCCGCGTGGTATACAAGACTTTTCTGTGCCAGGGGTATATTTGCTGGGGGTATATTTGCTAATTTACGGTGGGGGAATTAGCCAGCCACTCACTGCCCCGGTTCCTGCGCAGTCGCCACCCTACAGCCCCTGGGCGAGGGAGCGCTTATCCCCCTGGTTCCTCCGCAGCTGTAGAAAGGGGCGGAGGAACAGGAACCACCATCCTTCTGGCGGGGGATTGCTCACCCCCCGTTCCTGTGTAGTTGCAGGAAATACCATCTTCTGGGCAGGGGAGTGCTCATCCTCCCCTCCCTCCGTTCATGCGCAGCCGCAGGAACCACCAGCCTCCGGTGAGTAAAAAAAACCCTATATATCCTGCACCCGAATATACCCCGCGGGTGTGTGTGTGTGTGTGTGTGCGGGGTTTGTAAAAACGAATATAACCCATGGGTTATATTCGCTAAATTACGGTAGTCCTGCAGCACGTAGAGACTAACAAAATATATAGTATCACGAGCTTTCCTGGGTAAAGCCCACTTTAGATCAGAGGAGGAAACGTTCATGATCAACTTTTTGAATTCCTGCCTCTGCTTTTCTGTGGATATTTGATATGTTGGGATTCAGGAAACTTTGCCCAGCTCCACTGATAATCGTTTCTGTCGAGTCCCACAGCAAATTGCAGTGAGTTATTCTAATATTTAGAGAAATGCCTTTTCTATTAGCTAACAGCTTTAACCATTTGATGCTGCATTGTTTCATGCAAGGTCTCATTGGCCTTGTCATGACCAGGAAAAGGGGGTTGCGTTTAGGTCAGACTTCACTAATGAGCTAGCAAGGCCTGCCCTGAATTTCAGGAGATTGAAGCTAATATTTCATTTTAGCAGGCCAAGTTAACTTAAGGGGGTTAGCCTGTGTCTCTTCACAAGAGGGCAGATTATCCCTCTTGTACCTTTATTTGAAGGATCTGTCAGTGGCCACCATCAGAGACAGGTGACTGAGCTAGCTGAGCCACTGGTCTGACCCAATATGGCCATCCTTATGTTCCTATGCATATTTGTCTTGGTTTTTTAAAAATAATTCTTTAACAAGTTAATTCCCTGTTGAAATATTTCCAGCATCTCTCATGGGTGCTCAGAGCTCCCCCTTGTGGCCAGTTTGACCCATGAAGGTTTTTAAATGATTCATTTGGTGCCTGTGAGAAGGCTGGTTTTATTTTTTTACAGTTGTAACCAAGCTGTCAATTCAGAATCTGATGTTGGGTTGGTGTTTACATTAGAAATCCTCAGAGGTGGCTCTTTATCTTTTATTTATTTTTTTAATGTCTAAAAGGGTAACTAATTTATAAAATCTCCATGGTCCTGAACAGAATTGAAAGAAGTGTACTTTTTCAAGCTTTAAATGCCATCTTGAAGTAAGATGGATTGGTAGAGATGGTTTGGAATTGGACTCCCAGAGCCAAACAACCCTGAAACTCTGATCCAGCCTCAAAATGTGTGTGAGGAGATGTGCAAATGTATATACTCCTCCTCCTCTCTGTTTGCCCCCGAGACACGTAATAGTTACATCTAAAAGCCACTTAGATGGCATGTCACTGTTAGCTCTCCTACTACATCAGGACATGGGGTCTGCCTCTGCCCCTCAGGCCTGCCTCACACCAAGGAAGGAGTGGTCTTTTCTGTCCTCTCTCCAGTCCCATCCTTTCTCCAGAACACATCTCCCACTGACCCCGTTTTATGTGTCCTGTCTCCACAGCTTCACATTCACAGCCATCTGGAAAGGCCCATGGATGGCGAAACGTACCGTGGTCCACACTTCCACGCTGTCCCCTCCCAGCTACTATGACGCCGTGCATGATGGCCGTGGGCCAGCCACCCCAGACTACCCCTTCCACAGCATCCAGGACATGTGCTACCACCAGATGAGCCATGGCCAGGAGGCCCCTGCATTCAAGAGGCGCGGGGGTGTGGTGGACCACCGAGATATCATCATGGCGCATCAAGCCCACAAGGTCCACAGCACACCCCAGGCGCAGCGCAAGGAGTGGGAGTAAGTACGCAGCCAGTTCCATGTTGTAGGGCTGTCTGTTCTGTCAGCCAGGCTACAGGACTTAGACCAGTCTCTGGGTGCCAGGCTGTTGTCCACAAGAAGACCATGTCCTGGGAAAATCACGGCTTGCTTCTTGCTCTTCTGTCTTCCCACCCCTGGAGGCCTCCCTCTGTAAGCTCTCGCTCCTCTGGCTACTTCAAGGCTCTCTAGAAAAATTATACTTGTAGGAATTCCCGCAAGGGGCCTTACTATAGACCACTGATCCAGCATGCCAGAGAGAGGGACTTACCAATTTAGGGGAGCCATCAACCTGATGGAGTGCAACAGGGAGACGGGGATAAATGGGCCACTGGTCTAAGGAGTGGTAAGGGGGAGAACAGCAAAATAAAGACAATGGATTTCAAGAGGGCTCACTTTAGCAAACCCCAGGGAAGTGCGTGTAAGAGAGTTGAAGAGAGTTCGCAGTTTTTCAAAGCGACATTATTAAGGGAACAAGAGCAAACCATTTCACTGTGTAGGAAAGAGAGGATGTGTAGCAAGAGACCACCGGGCTTCACTGGAGACCTTGAATGATCTAAAAATAAAAAGGAGTCCCACATAAAGTAGAAACTAGATCAAATTACAAAGGATGAATATAAACAACACGAGTATGTAAGGCCAAATTAGAAAAGCCAAAGCGCAAAATGAGCTCAAACTAGAGACATAAAGGGCAACAAGAAAATATTCTACAAATATGTTAGAAGCAAGAGGAAGGCTAAGGACAGGGTAGGCCCACTGCTCAGTGAAGAGGGAAAAACAATGAGGCTACGTCTACACTGCAATGCTATTTTGGGATACTGGAGTATCCCAAAATAGCTATCCCATGTCTTAACAGCAAGCCCCTATTTCAGGCTTGCTATTCCGACGTCCCTGTAAACCTCATTCTACGAGGAGCAAGGGACATTTCAGAATAGCGGGTTATTTCGAAATTTATGAAATAAGCTATTTTGAAATAAGATTGAAATAAGATACGCAATTTGTATAACTTAAACTGTGTATCTTATTTCAAAGTACAGTGCAGTGTAGATGTAGCCTTAACAGAAAATATGGAAATGACAGAGGTGCTTAATTGCTTCTTTGTTTCAGTTTTTACCAGGAAGGTTGGTGGAAACTGGAAACCTAACAGAGAATGGGGCAGGTTCAGAAGCTAAAATAGGAAAAGAACAAGTTAAAAATTACTTAGATAAGTTAATTGTCTTCAAGTCACCAGGACCTGATGAATTGCATCCTAGAATACTAAAAGAGCAGACTGAGGAGATATCTCCGTCATTAGCTATTATCTTTGAAACGTCAAGGAAGATGGCAGAGATTCCAGAAGACTGGAAAAGACCAAAGACAGTGCCCAACTATAAAACGGGCAATAAGGATAACACAGAGCATTACAGACCAGTTAGCTTAATTTCTGTACCAGGAAAGGTAATGGAGCAAATAATTAAGGAATCAGTTTGTAAACATGCAGAAGACAAAAAGGTGTTAGGTAACAGCCAGCATGGATTTGTAAAGAACAAATCACATCGAACCAACCCGATAGCTTTTTGACAGGTTAACCAGTCTTGTGGAGAAGGGGGAAGATGTAGATATGGTGTATCTAAAATTTAGTAAGGCTTTTGATACAGTCTTGCATGGCCTTCTCAGTAACAAGCTAGGGAAATACAACCTAGGTGGAGCTATTATGAGGTGGGTACCAGGGTCACCAACCGGGTGCGGAGGGAGGAAAGGGGACGGCTGCTCCAGGGCCCCGCATTTTAAAAACACCTGAGGCTCCAGGTCATTGCAGCATAGCACCGGACCCCCGTGTGTCACAGTCCGGGTGACGCTGAAGGCTGGATGGGGATGCTAACCCCCAGCCTCACCCATTCCACCTGAACCCTTGGAACCAAGCTCCCCCCTTTGTGTAGGGCCCGGCGAAATCTGTTGCCAGCCCTGGCAGGTATATAACTGGTTGGATAACCATTCCCAGATATAAGTTTCAGAGGGGTAGCCATGTTAGTCTGAATCTGCAAGAACAACGAGAAGTCCTGTGGCACCTTATAGACTAAGGGTATGTCTACACTACCCCGCTAGTTCGAACTAGCGGGGTAATGTATGCATACCGCACTTGCTAATGAAGCCCGGGATTTGAATTTCCCGGGCTTCATTAGCATAAGCGGGGAGCCGCCATTTTTAAATCCCCGCTGCTTCGAACCCCGTGTAGCGCGGCTACACGGGGCTCGAACTAGGTAGTTCGGACTAGGGTCCTATTCCGAACTACCGGTACTCCTCGTGAAACGAGGTGTACCGGTAGTTCGGAATAGGCACCCTAGTCCGAACTACCTAGTTCGAGCCCCGTGTAGCCGCGCTACACGGGGTTCGAAGCAGCGGGGATTTAAAAATGGCGGCTCCCCGCTTATGCTAATGAAGCCCGGGAAATTCAAATCCCGGGCTTCATTAGCAAGTGCGGTATGCATACATTACCCTCCTAGTTCGAACTAGGAGGGTAGTGTAGACATACCCTAACAGATTTATTGGAGCATAAGCTTTCGTGGGCAAAGACCCACTTCGTCAGATGCATGTAGTGGAAACTCCAGAGGCAGGTATAAATATACAGGCATAAGAAAAGAGTTCCAGTCAAGAGTAAGGCTAGAGATAATGAGGTCAATTCAGCCAGGGAGGATGAGGCCCACTTCTAGCAGCTGATGCAGAGGTGTGAACACCCAGAGAGGAGAAACTGCTTTTGTAGTTAGCTAGCCATTCACAGTCTTTGTTTAATTTAAGGGATGTAAATTAGACATACCGAAATTGCTAATGAAGCGGGGATTTAAATATCCTGCGCTTCATTAGAATAAAAATGGCCGGCGCTTTTTGCCGATGCGGCACAAGGAAAGCCTTTTCTGACCGATCCTGTAAACCTCGTAGCACGAGGCATAAGGGATCGGTCAGAAAAGGCTTTCCTTGTCGACCGATCCCTGTCTAGACTGCCGCTTTTTGCCAGCAAAGTGCCTCATCGGCAAAAAGCGACGGCCATTTTTATTCTAATGAAGCATGGGATATTTAAATCCCCGCTTCATTAACAACTTCAGTATGTCTAATTTACATCCCTCTGGTGACAGAGGGATGTAGTCTAGACATACCCTTGATGTTCACACCTGCACATCAGCTGCTAGAAGTGGGCCTCATCCTCCCTGACTGAATTGACCTCGTTATCTCTAGCCTTACTCTTGATTGGAACTCTTTTCTTATGCCTGTATATTTATACCTGCCTCTGGAATTTCTACTACATGCATCTGATGAAGTGGGTCTTTGCCCATGAAAGCTTATGCTCCAATAAATCTGTTAGTCTGTAAGGTGTCACAGGACTTCTCGTTATTCCCAGCATGTAGTTATCAATGGTTCAGAGTCATGCTGGAAGAGCATAACAAGTGGGGTTCCACAGGCATCTGTTTTGGGACTGGTTCTGTTCAGTATCTTCATCAATGACTTAGATAAAGCCATAGAGAGAACAATTAAGTGCTTTGGAGGATAGGTATTGGATTATAATTCAAATGATCTGGATAAACTGGAGAAATGGTCTGAGATAAATAGGATGAAATTCAATAAGGACAAATGCAAAGTGCTCCACTTAGGAAGGAACAGTTAGTTGCACACATACAAAATGGGAAATGACTACCTAGTAAGGAGTACAACGCAAAGGGATCTAAGGGTTATAGTGGGCCAAAAGCTAAATGTGAGTCAATAGTGTGACACTGTTGCCAAAAAAAACCCCATGATTCTGGTATGTATTACCGGGAGTGTGGTGAGCAAGATATGAGGAGACATTCTTCCGCTCTACTCTGCGCTGATCAGGCCTCAACTGGAAAACTGTGTCCACTTCTGGGTGCCACATTTCAGGAATGATATACACAATTTGCAGAAAGTCCAGAGAAGAGCAACAAAAATTATGAAGGGTCTAGAAAACATGAGCTATGAGGGAAGACTGAAAGAATTGGGTTTATTTAGTTTGGAAAAGAGAAGACCGAGGGAGGACATAACAGCTTTCGAGTATCTGAAAGGGTGTTACAAGGAGCGAGAAAAATTATTTTCCTAAACCTCTGAAGATAGGACAAGAAGCAATGGGCTTAAACTGCAGCAAGGGAGGTTCAGGTTGGAGATTAGGAAAAACTTCCTGGTTGAGCGCTGGAATAAATTGCTTAGAGGAGTTGTGAAAAATCCATCTCTGGAGATTTTTAAGAGCAGGTTGGACAGATGCCTGTCAGGGGTGGCCTAGATCAGGGTTACTCAACACATGGCCCACGGGCCGCATGCAGCCCATGGCCCATTTGTTTGCGGCCCGTGGTGCAGTTTGGGTTCACGCGGGGCTCAACACACGGCCCATGTGTAGGATCCTTTGAACATGGCCTCCACTGGGAACATGTTCTTCAATGGCGAGGCAGCTCCCAGGCTGGGTGAGCATTGAAAGATGCAAGCGGACAGGCTGGCTGGAACAGGCGGGTACAGAGTGTTGGCATTTCTAGCCCCGAGGGAGGAGGTGCCAGGAGCACCAGGGCATTATATGAAAGAAGGTATTTGCATATATATTTGCATATATATTTGCATGTATATGCAACCACACTTAAGTTGTGGTCCCCTCGGCATGTGCTGTGAGTATCATTGTGGCCCCTGGGGCTTCCAAAGTTGAGCATCCCTGATCTAGATGGTGCTTGGTCCTGCTGTGAGGGCAGGGGACTGGACTTGATGACCTCTCCAAATTCCTTCCAGTTCTATGATTCTTTGATTCTTTTCCTGTGTTCTGAGGGGGTATTGCAGTGGTTCTCAGCCCGTGCTCCCTTGCCCCTTTGGGGTTACAGACTTTGTCTAAGATTTCCAATGGGGCCTGCACATTCATTTGAAATTTTTAGGGGGTTACAAATGAAAAAAATCTTGGGAACCACTGGCCTCAGGCTACTGTGTGATCTCATGTGATAGGGAAGGAGAAGACACCCAGTTAGCGGGCCCCATGGGCTGATCCAATGCAGTAGGAATGGAGGGGTGGGGATACTGGACTAGATAAGAACATCAGAATGGCCAGACCAAAGGCCCATCCAGCCCAGTGTCCTGTCTGCCCACAGTGGCCAATGCCAGGGGCCCCAGAGGGAGGGAACAGAACAGGGAATCATCAAGTGGTCCCTTGCCTGTCACCCATTTCCAGCCTCTGACAACAGAGGCCAGGGACACCCCTGTCCAGCCTGGCTAATAGCACTTGATGGACCTAACCTCCATGAATTTATCTAGTTCTTTTAAAAACTCTGTTAAAGTCCTGGCCTTCACAACATGCTCTGCCAAAGAATTCTTCTCCCCAATGCAACATGAGACCACTGCTTCTCATTCTGTCCTCTGCCACCACTGAGAACAGCTTCTCTCCATCCTCTATGGCACCCCCCTTCAGGGAGTTGCAGGCTGCAATCAAATCCCCCCTCACTCTGCTCTTCTGCAGGTTAAATAAGTCCAGTTCCCTCAGCCTCTCCCCGTAAGTCATGTGCCCCGGCCCCCTCATCTTTTCTGTCACCCTACACTGGACTCTCTCCAGTTTGTTCACATTCTTTCAGGGGGAGAGGGGACTGGTCACAATACTCCAGATGTGGCCTCACTAGTCCCGAATAGAGGGGAATAATTACTTGGCTTGATTTGCTGGCAATGCTCCTACTAATGCGCCCCAATATGGTGTTAGCCTTCTTGGCAACAAGGACACACTGCTGACTCATGTCCAGCTTCTCGTCCACTCAATCCCCAGGTCCTTTTCTGCAGAACTGCTGCTTAGCCAGTGGGTCCCCAGCCTGGAACAGTGCTTGGAATTCTCCCACTCCAAGTGCAGGACTCTGCCCTTGTCCTTGTTGACCCTCAGATTTCTGTTGGCCCAATTTTCCAATTTGTCTAGGTGACTCTGGACCCTATCTCCACCCTCCAGCATAGCTACCTCTCCCCCCAGTTTAATGTTTTCTGCGGGTGCAGTCCATCCCATCATCCAGATAATTAATGACGCTATTGAACAAAACCAGCCTAAGGACCACCCCCTGGAGCACTCCACCTAACACTGGCTGCCAACCAGACATCAAGCCGTTGATCAATACCCATTGAGCCCAATGATGTAGCCCGCTTTCGATCCGCCTTATAGTCCATTCCTTCAGTTCATGCTTCTTTCACTTGCTGGCAAGAATAAAAGGTCCCACTGGGCCAGGCCAGTCCATCAGGGATGGGGAGACACTGGGCTAGATGGTTCCATTGGTCTGATCCGGAGTTACAAATCCTCTTGTATGTTCACATCCTTTCCCTTTGATAAACTTAAAAAGCAACAAATAGTCTAACAGCACCTTAGAGACTAACAATACATGTGGATGGCATCATGAGCTTTCGTGGGCACAACCCACTTCTTCAGATGAATGGAGTATTAAAAATCCAGATCCAAGAATAGATAGGAGAAGGGGGAGGGGAGGAAGGAAGGGGAAAAAATAGTGAATTAGAGTGTTCAAGTTAGAAGAAGCTGATAAGAACAATTTGCACCTTCTCTAAGTGCCCATTGTTTAGTTGGTTAAGTCATTAGGCTGAGGAAGGTAGTGTGCTAGCCAGCCAATGTCTTTAGTCATGCTTGTAAATGAACTTAAGTTCCAGCCCTTCCTTTTCATGTCATTTAGCACCATGCTTTGGTGCTATCCCTAGGCCCTGTGTCAGCTGACATCTGGTGGCTGCTCAGCCCCCCCCCCCCCCAATTGTGAATTCATCCATTTCAGAGGAACTCTCCATTTGCGCTTAGGGCCGTTAAACCTGTTAACTGGTTAAACCATACCACTTAACTGGTTAACTGTTTTAACCTACATCCCACCCTGCCACAGCCGCTGCCCACTTCCTGACCCACTGACCCTTCTGTGGAATTAACAGTTAAGGGCCAATAAACCAATTAACCAGTAAGCGTACTGGTAAGCCTCATTCATACTGATATGCTTAACAGTTAACAGTTAACATCTCTATTTGCATTAATGGTTAAGACTGATTTGAGGTACCAGGCCCCTATCTTTTTCCTCCCTCTTGGTCGCTCAGGTTCACTTCTCTTGCTTTCCAACCTGTTTTTTTCCTTTGTGGTTTTAAGAAATCCCAGCTTGCTGCCTTGGAGGAGCTGCTCTATGCGCCAGAGGATCATGGTTTACTAGCGGCTGGGGGAGTCCCCCGGCGAGAGGGGCTGGGGTGAAGGGCATACCCTGATGCCAGGGACTATCAGGGAGAGTGAAAAACAGATGCTGCAGAAAGAGGAGGGAGCTGGAGCTGAGCTGAGCTGCCTGCACTGTGCTACACTCCATCTCACAATGAAACAGGTGTAGGCTTGTGCAGTGTGAGAGGGGACCCCGAGTGATGCTGTGGATCCAGAGTATGGTGCTCCCCTTTGCCTTCGGTCGCTCTCTGGTAGGAATGGTGTCCCTGGCTCAATGTGCACTCCAGCTTTGGAAGAGCATTGGGCTGCTAGAGGCACCCATGTTCAAATTAGCTGTCCCAACAAAGCATGTGGCCATTAAGGATCCTGGGGCACTTTTTGCAGGAGACCCTGTGTTACCGTGAGATGATTGGCCTAATTCCAAGCCAGATCATTCAGTTTGGCCTTCCTCAAATCTCCTTACAGTTTCAGTTGGATAGAGAATTCTCCTTCACTTCCTGTCCTAAGGCAGCCTTGTTCTGGGCTGTTAAGTGCAGTCCTACCCCAGAGGTGGCTACATTTCAGCAGGTGGGGGAGTAGTTTCTAAGTGCAGAGCTTGTACTCCTTGGTTGGAAAGCACAGGGGGAGCTGTTTACATGAATGACTCTCTAGCTCCGAGTCTTCAATGTGCCTGTCACGTGGTTGGGAGTTGCGGCCGCCTCGTCTGCCCCTGTCCCAACTATCTGCCCTTTGGTGTTTCCATTGCTGTTTATTTCTTGCTCAGGCATGATCCCCCTCAAGCCCACCAGGTGGCGCTGTTGGACTCCCAAAGGCTGCCCCAACTGGAAAGTGACCCCAGTGGTTGAGAATGAAGGGGAGGCAAATAAACTGCCCCATTTCAGTCACTTCCAAGGCAAATCATGCTCCTCCGTGGCTCCTCATGGCCTCTGGTGCTGGGGTGTGGGACTCCCGCATTCCAGCCGTGGCTATAGGATCGAGAGTGAACTCATCGTTAGCTGGGGGGGCTGGAAGTCACGATTCCTGGGTGCTCTCCCTCCGTTTGATGGCATAGTGGTGGGCAAATAGCTACAGGAGGTGACAGCATTTCGACTCTACTTGTCAGCTTTTACCACTGCCTTGCTGAGTAAGCCTGGGCAGGTCGCTGCTCTGTGCCTCAGTTTCCCCTCCATACAACGGGGATGATAGCAGCCTCCTGAGGCCTGCTCAGTTTGTTTAGTGCATTGAGGTCCTTTGGAAGAACATGCAAAATCGTGTTGCAGCTTTGACACAGAGCAGGGAAGCTCAGGACTGGTGGGTTTGACTGAGCTCTGCTTTGAATTTAGAGATCATTGGGCCCTGAATTTCTGGGACAGTGGGACTCCCTGGGAACCACAACTGGGAAAATGGCCTCCTGCCATCCCCACTGAGAGCCCAGCCTTCACTCTGAGCCCTGAGGCAAGCCCCAGTCCTGCCCTGTGCTGCCAGAAACCCTGGCAATGCTTCATACAACTCAGGAGTTATTCTGTCTTTTCTGTTTAATGTCCCTGTATTGCCGCAGAGAGGTGCCCCTTGTTATATGCAGCTGCATGAGTCACAGGAGGGTTATACTTTCCCCATCCTCACCTCTCCCAAAAGCAAGGGCTTAGCCACCTACCTCCTATGTCATGCAGGACTCTTCTGAGGAGGCACGGTTGTGCCCCCGGGGTTCCCTGCATCTGTTGGCCAAGAGGCCAGTGGCCAAGGAACAAGTGTGTGTGTGTGTGGGGGGGGGGTTCTGTGTATGGGTTTCCCTAGTGGATGGCAATGTGTGGGCAGGGAACCATGTGTCCTCCTCCTGCACCGCCTTGTAGCAGCAGAATCCGCAGTGTGCCCTCCAAAGCCTCCGCCCAGGCACGGGGAGCAGCTCACTTGCTCCTGCTCAGCTTTAATTATAGCAACACATTGGTCATTCAAAGAGGGAGATTTATTACTGTCACAGGGGCCTGATGAATAGACCTCCCGCCTCTCGTTTCCTAACGCTCCTTCTCTCTCCGGCCTTCTGCTTGTCTCCCCCTCACTGTTGTTCCATCTGTGTGAGCAGAATGTAATGAGAGCTGCGGGTTGGACTGTAAAGGGAAGCTCCCTCAGCTCAGCATTTATCGCCCACAGGTGCCCCCAGATAGGGCACTCCTTGCCAGCTTGCCCTGGGGTGATAAAGCTCTAATCCTTCTAAAAGCAGCCCCTCCCTCAGACCTGCCGGTTCCCTCCAGCAAGGCCAGCTAGCCTGCACTCATTCCAGCTGCCTGAGCTGAAACCCTGCAGGTCCTCTTCTGAGCAGCACATCCCACCTTCCCTGCACAACCAGCAGTCGCCAGGCCAAGGCACCAGGTGTTCTTGTCATTAGTCATTTGTATGAGGGCCTAGGAGTCCATCATGGACCAAGACCTCATTGTGCTGGGTGCTGCATCTATTGGGTGTATTACGGTAGTGCTTGGGCAAGAGCCCCACTGGGCCAGGCCCTGTACAAATGAAGAACAGATAGACACATGATTGTGCAAGGTGCCAGGTGAGAGAGATTCAGGCCCATGGCACTGGTGCCACTCACCCGAATGGGAGCGATGGCAACATACACAGTTTGCCTGGGAACCCTGGAAAGGAGCTTTGTTTAAGCTAGCGAGGGAGAAGAGAAACAAAGTGGTAAATAACCCAGTTCCTGCAATCCAGCTTCCTCTCCCTCTGCGGCCCCTCCCCAGCCGGCTAGTTCTGGCATAGCTAAGAAATGCTGTAGGATGCATCCCATATCCATTTGCTTGCTCCCCAGTGTATTTCATTTGGGGCCTTCTCAAAGTGGAGGAGGAAGGGGGCTAAACTGTCCCTTATGCCCTCCCTTCCTCTAGGGTGGCCCTGCTGTGAATCACAAAGTGGCTCCCCATCCCACATTCAGGGGGTACCAGGTGCTCTCGCATGCAAAGATCTCTAGTTGGGCCAAGTTATTTGCATTCACCAGCTGGGGGAAAAATACCCCCAAAGAGCCTAGACTCTGTGATTCTGAGCCCAGCTTTGCAGATGGTCTTTTCTGAATCCCAGATACTCATTCTGCCTAGTGCCTCTGTGGCTAGAGTTGGTTCCTGATTACCGGATAGGGTGGGGACTGCGAGATGGGCACAGGACCGAACGAGCAAGAGTCCTAATTCCCACTCCCATGCTCTGGCCATTAGATTTTCGCTGGCCTTATACTCTCCAAGATCTAAGAATTGAGCCTAGGGGACCTTACTCCCACTACCCTAGTCCAGCGGTTCCCAACAGGGGGGCTGACAATATTTTATTTGCATATTTGCATATTCATTATTTGCATAGTAAATATTGCAAATAAAATGTTGCAGGTCCGCCAAAAGTTTGTGAATGGGTTTGCCAATCCACTGTATAAAAAAGATTGGGAACTACTGTCCTAGTCTAACCACTAGACCTCGCTAATAATAATACCTTCCTGGGAGCTAGGGCTTTTCATCAGTGGCCTCAAAACAGCCCCATTTTCCAGATGAGGAAACTGAAGCACAGAGCAGCAACGTGACTTGCCTGAGGTTACCCAGCACAAGTCACAGAGCCGGGAACTGAACCCAGCCCAAGCCAGTGCTCTCTCCACTAGGCCACACTGCCTCATAGTCTCCTCCCAGAGTGGGGAACAGGGGTAGGCTAGACCATGCCCCTCTCCCTGTTGTGGATACTCCCAGGGGGCAGTTCTCCAAGAAAGCAGGTGGCCAAAGTGCAGCCTGACTTCCATGCTTGCCATCAGCTGGCTCTGCAGACAGGCAGACTCCAGAAGGAGACAAGGTCTCTCTGGAATCTGCTAGCCCTGAGCCCCAGCCAGGATGAGTCTGGAACTGTATCAGCGCCGGTAATAAGCAAAAACAAAACCTCCACTGGGCCTGCTACCCAGGGCTGGGCGGGGGGCTTTCCCTTGAGCCTCACTGTTGGAAGGGTGCAGTCGGCTGTGAGGCTGCTGCACCTTGCTGTTTCTACAGCCCTGGCTTGCTGTCCCTGGGGTGCCCATTCTCTTTCCTCTCAGGCACTTAACTGAAATGGGCCTTTTGCTCTGGAGCGCCTATTGTGGCCTGCTGCCGCCTGCTTCCCAGAGCGTGAAGGGGTTAATGGATTTCCCAGCAGGTCGCTCTGCTGCTGCTGGAGGAATGAAGCACTTAACAGACTCCTGGTCTCAGCACTTTCAAATTTCAGGGCGTTGGGAGGCAGCTGATCTGGGGGAGGGGGAAGGCAACGCTGGCAGCAGGCCCTTGGCTGAGGTGGGGGGAGCCGCCACAGAGGGGAAAATGAAGCAGAGGCTGTGCAGTTGCTCAGGTCCTGAAATAAAGCCTGGGGAAGAGCCACCTGGTTCTGGTCACCTGCTGCAGAGGAAGGGAGAACAGGGCCTTTGGATGCCTAGAGGCACTCAGGCAGTTAGACAGCCACAGCCGGTCGCAGCTAGCTAGCGTGGGGGGCTCTGAGGAAGGGGCTGTTTAACTGCAGTATAGATGTTTCAACTAGGGTGGGAGCCCAAGTTCTGGGAATATCCCCTCTGTTCCAGGATCTCAGAACCTGGATTGTAATCTGAGCCCAAATGACTGCACTGCAATTAACCAGCTCCGTAGCCTGAGCCCAGCCAGCCCGAACTGGCTAGCATGGGCCAGCGCTGGGTTTTTCATGGCCTTGTACACATTCCCTCAGAGGAACAGAGGCACTGACATCATTCCAAAATGAAGTGTGCGTCTACACAGCAAGCTGTTATTTCGAAACAATGGTGAGCTGGAAGACTTCTGATTCCGACTCCTGTAACCCTCATTTCAGGAGGAGTAAGGGAAGTTGGAGCAAGAGTGCTCTTCCTCCGACTTCCAGCTGTGTAGACAGAGCCAAAAGCTGACTTAAGCTACGCAATTGACATAGCTGAAATTATGTAGCTTAATTTGACTTTAGCCCTGCTGTGGAGACATACCCAGAGAAAGCACACATCAGGGGATACAGTAAGGAGCAAGGCAGCCTTGGCTCATGTGCCTCTAATATCTAATCCAGGTTAGTGGGAGAATTAGGAGAGAGCTTTCACAGCGTCCATCAGATTACATGAACAAACACACACATGCATTATCTTGATCTGGCCAGTATATGAGCACCCCTGTCTTCTGGATGGACTCAGGGCTGCTCAGATATGTGTCATAGACCCTGTATTGCTGACAGCTCATAGAGGTTATCCTTTTTAGCTCATGGCCTGTTCTTTAGGAGAGAAGGATCTGGATTCTACCCCTGAGAGCCAACTGTGAATGTCCTGTATATGCATGTACCCCCCTTTTCGCGGTTTCCTGTTTATTTCCTGGGAGGAGGGAGAGGTCAGGTTTTTGCTTTTCTCCAAAGCAGTTTGGCCATAGTGGCACCATGCAACTGCAAGAGGAAAAGACATGCTGTGGGACAGGAAGTGACTACTGACTAATCGATACAGTGACTTCCTGCTTGGAAGGAAGGTTGGAGGAAATGGATTTAATCAGAAATGTGCCACGACTTGTGACATGGACCAGAAGAGGAAAGCAGGTGAAGGTGGCATGAGAGAAGGCACCAACCTAGTGCCATGGGCCGTGTGCAGGGACAAAACCCTCTAGCCTGAGAAATGTTCCAACTGGACTCTATAGGCGCCTAAGTGAGATGTGATGGACCCTAAGTGCAGGCCTCAGCTTCATCAGACCTGCCTCCTATGCCCTCCCCGCCACTGTCTCACACCCCGTGGCGGCAGTCGGGTTGGATGTCATCGTGGAGAAGAGCCCCCAGCGTGGTGGTGTAAATAATCGACAAGACAAGCATGTCAGATCCCTCTCGTCACTCTGCGGCACAGTCTCTCCTCTCTCCCACTGTCATCTCTTGCTTGGCCAGAGTGACATGTCCGAGGTTTGGTACAGAGAGGAAAAGGGAGACCTGAAAATGCCACTTGTCTGGATTTGCCTCTGGAAGTTCTTCTCTTTCGCTTCCTCCTCGTCTTTCTCTCCTTCTTCCTTTCCTGCCTTGGGATTTCCATGCCTCTAATCCCACCGTCCACCCAACTGAGGCCTCCAGCAGGGACCAAAGGGTCTGGATTGTAAGGATTCATACACAGTGTGAACTGCCTGACACTGTGGCTAAGATGACAGTGGACAGCAGACCTCTCTACCCAAACAGATTACAGAATTGCAAGCAGTGCTGTCTAGTGGCCTGGGGGCTCTATTCCCAGTTCTTTCATTAACTCATTCTGGTCTTCAAGGAAGGCATTTCTCCTCTTGTGTCTTACCCCACTCACCCTCTCAAAACACTGGAAATTCATCACTCTTCACATCACTGGCTGTCATGCACTACTGTCCTGTGGACTCAGAAGTCCTCTGCTGCATGTCCTAGGCCTGTTACTGCAAAAAGAGAGATTCTCCTCTGGCTCAGATGGCAGGGGTCTGTGGTGTTAGGCCAGAAAATATGAACCCCCCTGCAGCTGTGAGCTTTTGAGAGGCCCGTGTGCACCATAGTGACACTTGTGGCATTTAGCTCATGCTGCTGTTGTCCTGGAGTGAGCAGAAATGTGTTGTGGGTTGGCCTCACCCACCACAAAATGCCTCTCGTTAACCAGGGTTAGTCTTTAGCCCAGGGTGATGTGAGAAGGGTGCCAAGGGCTGCTTTTGAGGACCCACAGTTTGGCCTGCAGGACACAATAGGACCCTAATGTTCCGGGGCTGCAGGCTTAATTTTCAGGGACACTGAGCGCCCCCAACGCTCACTGAAACCAATGGGAGCTGTGGAAACTCAACACCTCTGAAGATCAGGCCTGGAGGGGGGTACAAGGAAGAAGCAACTGTACAGGGTGAAGGGGCGGGTGACTCTGAGGGGGCAATGGGGATGGCTCCTCTTTGCCTCTCTCCTTCATGGTGGCAGTTCTGTTGCTGCTGTGGAGGGGTTTATGCCAGTTACATTCTCTCTGGTGTGAGGATAAGGACACAGATCAGAAAAGGAATTTAGCACACCCGGGGCTTGGAGGAGCGTGCTGGGGAGTGGGGAGGATATGCATCCTTCCCGGCCTCTCTCCTCTGCCACCGTGGCACTGCAGGGGAAGGGCTGCACGGGCAGGAGCAATGGCTGGCCCAGCTCTGATGCACCACAGACAGGCATGTGTCATGCATGCCGGTTCCACCCACCGCCTTGTCCACCTCCACTGCAGGGTCCCTGTGCTACCTGCCTACACACCTTGGCAGCAGAGGATGTGTGGAGTGCCTCCGCTCTCCTGCTGAGTGTGCCTGTGGCTTTAAAGGGACCCAGCAGTGCCAGCCTCTGCAGCCCGAATCTTCGGAGTATTCCCAAAGCAGGGCAATCGCCCTCTGCCCCACAGGGACCCCTTCTAGGGGAGATGGGAGCTCGGTCTCTGTGGCCCATTCAGTCCTCAGCCTCTTGCCTGGGGCTGCTGATTCTAGGAATACGCACACTTCTCTGCTCAGCCTGAGACCCCCCCATTTCACGTGCTCAGTGACGTGTGGTCACTACAGACCTACGAGGCTGAAAGGCTCTGTTGTTTGTTACTGAGCCTCGTTGAGCCCCCCAGGCAAGAGCTCGCGCTGCAGCTGGGACCTGCAGTCTGACGCTGGAGAGCAGGGCATCCATGGATGCAACAGAATCTGTGGAGAGCTGGGAACTTGGGGAAGCTGCTGGCCACAAAGTGGGTGTGACCATTAACCATTTCAGTGCTGCTCCGCCACGAAGACGGAAAGCATCTTCTCTTGCTGCTAAGGGCTGCGCTCATCCTGATGCTCCTTCGCCACCTAGCCTGTTTTATCAAGGTGCCAGAGCATCTTCCCTCACCAGTGCTCTGAGGATCTGGCTAAAGTTACACCCGGTTACCCCATGCTGGCACCTAGACACCACAGTGGTGGGTGCCCTAAGCATACATGCATGATGGCTCTGATGGCTAGGGACTGGGCATGTCAGTAGTCACCAATGTTCCCTCTAATCTTTTTCAGCCATGTGCAGAATAATTTGATGTGTACTAAGGCATGTGTGAATGTGCACCACCAGTAGAAACACAAAACATAGCTGTGGGCACTCTGCTAATCAGCACAAGCGCCCAGCTTACAGGAAACACTGACCAGGACTCCTGGCTCTGGGAGAGATTGAGAAGACAGAACAGAGGACTAGTTGGAACAAGGGCTCATGGGGCCTCTTCCCAGTGCCAGGAGGGAGTGTGGTGTTTGCGGTTACTGCTGGGAGCTGGAGCTCTCAAATTGCTGGACTCCCAGATTGGCCTTTTTGCTTTGCTGGTGCAGCCCTGGGCTCTCTCATCACCTTGGCACAAAGTACAGTCACTTCCGGACCCTGCTCTCCTCCAAGAAAACTGATGGGAGTTTTTGAGCACTGCTGGCAGCAGGGCTGCCACTCCATCCCTGCTGCACTCCTGAGTCACTTCCAAGCAAGACTTCATACTCTGACGGCAGCACTGCCCTGTGGCAGGTCATCCTCGCCTTTGTTATCGTTTCTCTCCCCTCTTCCATCCCATTGGCATTGGCACGCTCCCAGTGCCTGCATGCTGGGAGAGTTAGTGCCGTCTGCACATGCCCGTGCATGTATAATGAGCACGAGCAGGAGCACTGCTGTTTGCACAATCATCACCATTAGTGCCCTGCTTACTAGTACACATTGGCACAATCCTCATTGACATTGTTAGTATTGCTTGATTGCTATTGGCACAATCAGTACTGACTCCAGTACAATTGTATGGACTCTGCTGAAGCCGCTATTGATACATTTGCTGTCTGTGTTCCTCCCCTTCCCCTCTTCCTCCTGTGACCTGAAAGATCTCACTGGCTGCTGAGATGCAGCCACCTCTGGGTCTGTTTAGACTACATGCCTCTGTCGGCAGAGGCATGTAAAATAGGCTACCCGACATAGTCAATGCAGCGGGGATTTAAAATAGGCTACCCGACATAGTCAATGCAGCGGGGATTTAAAATAGGCTACCCGACATAGTCAATGCAGCGGGGATTTAAAATAGGCTACCCAACATAGTCAATGAAGTGGCGGACATTTTTATTTTAATGAAGCCAGGGATATTTAAATGCCTGTTTCATTGACTATGTGGGGTAGCCTATTTTACATGCCTCTGTTGACAGAGGCATGTAGTCTAGACATACCCTCTGTGATGGAACACAGCAGTTGTTTAATGGCACCAGAACTAGGTAGAGGTTCAGCACAGTCTGTGAAGATGAAGCCTGGACCAAGTTGAAATTTCAGAAGTGAAGAATTAGGGAGGTGGGTCTGATATGCAGAGACAGTATGGTCTCATTGTTAGCGCACATGGCTCGTACACACTAGCTCTGGCTGGATCCTGGCTCTGTCACTGATTTCCTCTGGAACTCCTGGCAAATCATTTCCTCTGTTCCTGGGCCTCAGTTTCCCCATCTGCAAACCAGGGATAGAAATGTGTATTTTCCTTCCCATCCTTTGTCAATGTAGATGTAAGCTACAGGGGGCAGGGACTATCACTTATAATATCTTTGTATAGCACCTAGCATAACAGGGACCTGATCTGACCACGAATATATTACAGAACTATTGCTATTTTATCCCATATATGACAATTCTACAGTATGGCTTTCTCACAGGCCCCAAAACCAGTGCACAAATTTATTATCAATATGTCATGATGAACAACTATCCATCCCGTATGGCTCTTTACTACTAATAATCTTTTAAGAAGTGCTTTGCAAGACTGTTTGTTTACACATCTTCCATCTCGGAATCTTTTATCTTCCAGAACAACATGCTGAAAGATTTAATAACAACCCGATTGGATTAGTGTGTATGATTTCCAGCGTATTACCATAGTTAAGTCCACACAGAAAAGGGCAAACCTCATGTGAAAGATCTAAGGGCTAAGAACATTTTATAAAAAGAAATTAGCGTATTGATTAATCAGCTCTCATTAGGTCTATAAATGGGAGACACAGCAATAAACAAACAGAATCAGACAAATCAATTACTAGAACAAGGATTATTACTTTCACAAAGACACTTTCTTGCTTTTACAAAATCTGGTGATGCAGCCCTGAACAAGAGGGGTTAATAGGATACGTAAAGGAGCATTGTAGCTTGGTGTGTCTATGCATTTGCCAGACTCAAACCCAGTTCAAGTCAAACTGGTTTGCATGCTGTCGGAGAAGGGTCATAAGGAGAAAGGGGCCACACATGTTAGCTAATGATTGGGGTTCTCTTCCCGACTCTGCCTAATGTGGTTGTGGGCATATTGCTGCATTTCTGGGCCTCAGTTGTCCATCTGTGAAAGGGGTGTTGTAAGGCTAACTGTGGGTAATAAGTACTGGAGAATGAGGAGAATTGCCACCTTATATCAGGTGAATGATCTACGTAGTCCAGGGTCTTGTGGTCAACACTAGAAGCTTCACAGACAGGTAATTAGGCCTCAGGTGTCTTCCCCACGAGTCATCCGGTTGACTTCATTGGAAGAACGAGGGCCTTATAGGTTTCTTCTTAACCTCCTTCCATTAGAGTTTGCCGTATGCCATGGAGCGTGGGGGTTTACCGCACAGACTGTTGTACAAAATGCTTGAATTATAAATTCTGAAATTGGATCAGAGCACAACATTAAGCTGGGGTTTAAAGGGACACGGCCAGGACAAATTTGATCCAAAATCTAGGTTTACTGTAAGAATGAAATAAGGCCTCTTAAAGCTACACAACAGTGGAAATGTGTCCATGAATGACAAGAACAAACTTCCAGCCCAATCCAATGGGAATGTGCATCCTCCTGCATTATGTGAACAAGTTGCCGCCGTGGGTCAGCGCATGAGAGAGGGAAGCGACTGGAAACAAAAAGTGAGCGTGATGCATCCCTTTCCCTGGCAGAGGCAAGCAGGCAAGTACATAAGCAGTACCCCTAGTGCAAAGTATTGAGTTCAAGCAGTCCTTTCGGTTTGAATAACCAATGGAAGAATGTCTCCTCCAGTGGATTGCAAACCCCCACGGGTCACCAGAGCCAATCTGGGGCCGGGAGGGGGTTGGAAATGTCCTTACAAACTAAAGGAAAGCAAATCTTGTACCCCACTTCCCACACACCCTTGCCGTTGGAGTATTCTCTGAGAACCACCCCACACACACATCGCATCGGCTTCCCAGTGAGATCACCACACATTTTGTACTTCAATGTTATATGGCAGGGGAGGGGGCTTGTGAACATTTTTTACTTTGATTCTAAGGTTGCTGTCCTGAAAAGATTGAGAAACGCTAATTTAATGGTGTATTTCCTATGTAGGCAAGAGTTTGGGTTTCAAAACGAGGATTGTTGTCCTTGTGAAAACATTGCGTGCTCCAGTCTGTGCGTTCCCCCCGAATATCAGTCAACTGCGTGGCACTATTGCGAAAAAAAGCAACATCATTCTGGGCTGCATGAACAGGAGTGTTGTGAGCAAGACACGAGGAGTCATTCTCCCGCTCTGCTCTGCACTGATTAGGCCTCAGCTGGAGTGTTGTGTCCAGTGCTGGGCACTGCATCTCAGCTGTGGAGAAATTGGAGAGGGTCCAGAGAAGAGCAGCAAAAATGAGTAAAGGGCTAGAAAACATCTTTCCCACCCTGCTCTACTGTCACGTTACTGGATCTTGAGGGGAGCAGCCAGATCACTGACGCACCCATAGGTGGGGGTGTTGGCCTCAAGAATGGTATAGAAGGGGGCCATGTGAGGTATTGAATAGAAGCTTACTGTCTGCTGATCCTATGTACGCTATTTATGTGAGTGTATAATGTCTGTGTGAGTAGGTAGGAATCTGTAATCTGTGTGGAAACTGAATATTTCTCTGAATGTGGTTGAGCATTGGGTAGAGTCTGACCTATGGACATGCTAATTAGTGAGGCCTTATGGGACAATGGCACTTGATGGGCCAAGGACACACCTAAAGCATGAGGGCGGAGGCCTAAGAGCTGCAGCAGAGAGAGGCTGACGGCCAGGTGACCGGCTGTGGCCAAGGAGAGGCCATGAAGGATGTATAAAGAGGCCATGTGGGGGACTCCATTTTGTTCTCAGCTCAGCACTTCATCCCAGAGGCAGCATTGCAGGGATCGAAGAGCCCGGAAGACCTGTGAACCCATCCTGATTCTAGGATGTGCAACAAGAACTTTTAAACCAGCAGCTGTGACATCTCTGCTAGAGCCTGCATCGAGAACTGGGAGATTCGGTACATGTAACGTGCTATTCCTTTAACAACCTTACTCTCATGCTTTTCTTTATTGTAATAATAAACCTTTAGTTGTTAGATGCTAAAGGATTGGCCCAGTGTGATTTGTGGGTAAGGTCCATAGGGTAAATTGACCAGGGATCTGTGGCTGGTTTCTTGGAACTGGACAGGACTTGTTCGGGGTAGGTGGGATTGGGTGCTAGGACCCCCCACCTGTGTATGAGGCCCGGGGCCATCTGAGGCACGGATATTGCTGGGGTGTCGGAGGGGTTTTGCTCGTGAGGCTTCAGGCAGGCAGCTGAAGCGCTCTGTGGGACTGGTTTGTGGCCTGTTCGGAGAGGTCACCAGTCTGGGGGCTGTAAGGAGCCCCGGATTTAAGCAATTCACCCTGAGCGGACACCCTCAGCTGTGCCCAGACTCGGCCCGGTCTGTCACAGTGGCGTAGTCGGCAGGATCCACAGATCTTGGTCAATTGAGCTTGGGATCTGGACCCCACGCTGTCTAAGTTTGATTTTTGGTGTTGAGAGTTTGGTTGGGTAAAGAGCTGCTGCAATGAGTGAGCTACAGTATGAAAATCTGGACTGAGAGGCTCTGGAACTCTTGTGCTTGGAAGGAGGCATTGCCTTTAATGAGGAAGTTTCTAATCCGGAGCTGGCATTTTTGTTAATGGCCAGAAATGCTGCAGAAGAAATAAGAGTGCAGGATCCAGTAAGGAGAATGCAACTTAGATGTAAACGAGAAGTGGAGGAGTTTCGTCTGCTATCACAACAGAGAATACAGAGGCGAGACCGAGAACATGCAGAGAGGATGGCAGAACACGCAAAGAGAATGGCAAGCCTTGAACTTCAGCTTAAGAGAACAAAAGATCAAAAGGAACAGTGTCCTCCTGAAAGTTCAGTGTATGACCGTGTGGGCATGTGGGGTAATTTTGTAACCCAGCCCCAAAGCATGTATGAGGTTTGTGAGGGGGGTACAAGTAACTCTGGGAAGTTTTCTGGGGCTAGTCAATCTTATTGTAACTGAAAGAAAAGTGTCTCTAAATGTTTGCCTGTGGCAGGTAGCCATGAATCTGCGAGTGCGGCTTCTAAGGGCCTGTCTAGTGCCTCAAAGGTGAGGCTGAAGTCAACACCAGGGCGGAAAAAGCCCAGAAATCAGAGAAAGTTTTCTGGGGCTGGCCAGTTTTACTGTAACCAAGGGGAAAGTGTCTCTACATGTGTGCCTGTGGCATATGGCTGTGTCTGTGCAGGGGGGCAGTGAGCCTGTGAGTGAGGGACCCAAGGGCCTGTCTGATGCCTCAGAGATGAGGTTGGAGTCAGAAACAGGGCAAGAAGGGCCCAGAAATCAGGGAAATGTTTCTCTGGGGCAGTCTGGAGTGGCTGGCCAGAGTGAAGTTTTAGTTGAGGAGTTGTTGGCTGGTGAGGTTTGTGAAATTGGACCTAAACAAGCTGGGAATGAGTTGTGTGGAGAAGCACAGTATGTGCAAGCTGGCGATTTGGCTGGTGGAAGTAGCAGTGGGTCAGTAAAGGAAGCTGTCTCAGGGTATGTCTACACTACCCCGCTAGTTCGAACTAGGAGGGTAATGTAGGCATACCGCACTTGCAAATGAAGCCCGGGAGAATTCCAGGGCCATTGTGAGCCAGGGAGTCATACCCAGCCAGCCCTTTGTCTTGGTCAGGCCAGGGGTTTCAGGCCTGGAGCCCACAGGACAAGGGGGAGGGGCAGGACTTGCTTTGGCCAAGAAGATTTGCAGTTTAAACCTGAGGGGCCAAAACTGCAATGGTGTGGGGCCAGAGAAGGGGCATGATGGAAAATGTCAATATATACCTGAGATAGGATTGTTCTTGTTACTGATGTTAATTCTTGTAACCAATGGATTATTGTTGCAGAGAATCGTAAGGATGTATGATGTGGCCTGTTTGGAGAGGTCACCAGTCTGGGGGCTGTAAGGAGCCCCGGATTTGAGCAATTCGCCCTGAGCGGATGCCCTCAGCTGTGCCCAGACACGGCCCGGTCCATCACATCTACCTGTGGCCGAAAGCAGCTTGTCCCTGCCTGAGCACCCAGTGACAAAAGGCCACTAACACCTCCAGGCTGCTGCTGGCCACTGACTTAAGCCAACCGCCTTCTGGGCTCCAGCTACATAGGCAGGAAGGAGTTAAGTGCTAATGACTGATTCATTGTGCACCAGGGCCCAGGGAACCGGAGTGCAGAGGCTTCAGCCAACCCAGCCAGAGAGGTGGCTGGGGTGGTGGTGGGGGAGGCGCTGCCTGGGGCAGAGCAGTTCCATGCTCCCTGGGTCAGGACCCGAGGCAAAGTGGGGAAGGGCAGCTGAAGAGGCTGCTAAGCCCCTGTCGTGGGGGCTGCTGTGGAGCATGCAGCCGCAGGCACGAACCGGCTGAAATTCACTTCCCATTCGGTTCCAGAGCTTAGCTGAGGGACAGAGAGGCTGCCCCGCGCCAGTGTGATGTGGGGCTTTGGCACATGCCGAGCTCAGCTCCTTCTGGCCAGCATCCCAGGATGGAGGGTCTTGGGCATCCCAGGTATCAGCCCAGGCAGGGGCCATGGGGAAGGAAGGAGCCTGCAGGCCAGACTGTTGATGGACTGAGCGCTCTGACGAGGGGCTGCTCCCCACTGGGGAGCTATGAAGGAGCAGTGGGGCTGGAGGGGCAGTGAAGTGGCAAAGCACGGAGAGGACAGTGAGGGGGGAGCATGTACAGGGCTGCCAGGTTGGCAGCAGGGGCGACACATAGCCGGCTGTTGCCTGGCGTCTGCCCACACTCCCCATCCACAACAGCTCGCAGTGGGCAGCCTGGGCCAGCCAGAAATGGGATGGGGAACCAGGCCCTGCTGCCAAGAGCCAGCGCACAGCAGGGACTGCGCTGATGGACCAACTGGGAAACAGCTGGCCCCACATGCTGCCGCTTTGCCTTGCACATCCACCCCTGTCATTGGCCACTGGACACCCCCTCTCCCCACTGGCGGGAGGGTGGCTGGCGAGCAGGGGTCTGGCCGGCAGCAGGACCCACTGGTGCTGATTGGGGGAAGGGAGAGGGGGACAGAAAATACGTGACAGTTTGCCTGTTTTGAAGACAAAGTTGGGACACATGCAGAAGGGCTTAAGTTACAGACTGTCCCTTTAGAAACAGGTCGTCTGGTCACCCTACTCCCATCAAATTGTTCCTGTGATTAAGACTTTGCAGGATGTGGCTCTTGATGCAAGTGGTATGGTCTGTTGCATGCTGGGAGTTGTAGTCTTTGTGGGCTACACACCTGCACTGTGGAGTTGGAGCGTTTTGATCTGCTCCTAGTTATCCGACATCTATTCCAATAGATTAGATGGTCCTCCAGCATCTGGTGAGTTACTGACTCAGTCCTCTGCCGGCTGATAAGTCTACCCAAGAGGTTCTTTCCCTTTTTGTGGAATCTTTTTCACTACATACTTATTTATGCCCTGAAGTACACTTGTGCCAGCTAGGACTTCTTGATGCAGAGCATTGTAGCCTTTGAAGCTTCATAATGGTGGCATGGATAGAACTGGGATGGTTCTGCTCCAAACCCGTAGACTACCCTGAGCTAAGGAGAAGCACGTCTACCGGCTATCAGTATTGGGCCAATGACACACAGCTGAACTTTCTGATTCCAGCCAGAAGAGGGCAGCAGTTCATTCCAATCCAGTGTGGGAAGTCCCACTTCCATGGCCCATTCAATCCAGGTCAGCTGCCTAGGGGGACAGATTTTGGCGCATCTAACTCGTGTCACAGATGTGTAGATTCCAGGGCCAGAAGTGACCCTCTGTATAATCGAGAGCAGCCTATTTGGAAGAGCAGCCAATCTTGATTTTAAAAAGCTCTGTGATAGAGAACCCACCACAGCTCTTGGGGAATTGCTCCGCTGGTTAATTACTCTCGCCCTTGAACATGCATCGCTTATTTTCAGTCTGAATTTGTCCAGCTTCAGATCCCAGCCACTGGGCCACATTCCACCTTTCTTGGCTTGACTGGAGAGCCTGTTATGAAATCTTCGTTCCCCATCTAGATCCTCATAGTCTGTGACCAAGGGACCCGCCAACCCTTTGTGAAGCGAAAGCGGTTGAGTGCTGTGAGCTAATCACTACCAGGAATGTCATGACAGAAGGGCAGCTGGGCCAAACCTGAATGGCCGCAGCCCCATTCGGTCAGATTTGGCCCAGCTGCCCCTCTGTCATGGCAGAGCAGATTTGAGAGGCAGCCCATAGACGTGTTGCCTAGCACGGCACAATGTCCTGAGCCGCCTCTGCCTTTGCCTCTTGTAGAAGGAAGTAACAAGGGGCCAGTTAATGCCGGCTGTGAGAGTGGATTTTGCAGCAGTGATACCTGCTGGCTAGGGGCTCACCAGGATCACACTCACTCCACGGAAGGTGGCTGCAGAGCTGTCACCAGACAGCAGTGACTCTCTGCTCCTGCCAGCCCTGGCTGGCTACGAACCAGCCTGGTCAAGATGAAAAGTGCTGTAGCTGCTTTGCCCAATCGGCCTAGGCTCCTGCAGTGGTCCCACATCTCTGCTGCACACAGAGCAGGGTGGGGGTCAAAAGAGTCGGCTGCTCCCTGAATCTG
Source organism: Pelodiscus sinensis (assembly GCF_052426305.1). NCBI lineage: Eukaryota > Metazoa > Chordata > Testudines > Trionychidae > Pelodiscus > Pelodiscus sinensis. The sequence goes on from NC_143082.1 coordinate 2,541,530, forward strand.
CGGCCTGTCCAACATTGTTCCTGACTCCAGTGTAGCTCGGAGAGGCAAGTCCAGTCAGTGCTGATGACTGGGGGACAGCAGCATATTGCAAGCAGCATGCACTGTGGGTGTATACCTGTGCTGGAGCGAGGAGGAGGAGGAGCTGGGTGTCCTGGCTGGCCAGGGAAATCCAGCTTACCCTTCCTGTGTGCCATGGGAGCAGCATGGCTCCCATCACCTGCAGGACCCTGGCCGGCAGCACAAACCCCTTCCATCTGTCTCTATCACCCAGCCTGTTCAGGGATGCTGCCAAACTCTTCCTTGCTGCCAGCAAGGCATCCAACACTTATCAAAGACTTTTTTTTAAATAGCCATTCCAAAAAAAAAAAAGTGGCTTTAACTAATGCTTTCTCCAATTTGTTTTTTCTCTCTACAAACCACCTTTTAGCCTAATTAAAAACCCTCCTAGGAAGGGGGACTCAGCAGCCATCTCGGAAATTACAAATTGCTGCGCTTGTTCTCTCAATCCAGGAGCCTCTTAGACAGGCACTTTAGACCAGTTCTTAAGACGGTGCCTTAAGCACTATATTTAGGTGGTTACAGATCTGCTGGCATGGGACAAAAGCGCTATCTCGAACAAAGGGTCCTGGTGACGTCAGGGCAAGTGGGAATGAAAGAGAGAACAGAAAATAGGTTAGGTCCTCTATCAAATCAAGCCATTATGCCTTGTGCAGAGCATGGCAGCAGCTCTCTCTCTAGAGTTCTGTGTTCATATTTAAATGAATTCATGCTTTAGAAAGGGGGTTCTGCCCTTTTACTGTGTGTTGCTTTATTCTTTGGGTTATTTTCTCACCTCAGTCCCCAAACTGCCCCTCCTCCCGCATCCAGTCACATCCACCATCATGCAGTAATGCACATTGGGGATCAATGGAATGGTAGGAAGCGTGGCTGGAGTTTACTTGCTCTGTGTGACCATCAAAATTCATAAATTCTTAGATTCCAAGGCCAGGAGGGACCACTGTCTTCATAGAATAGAATCATAGAACTGGAGTTCCTCGAGAGTGCACGGCAGGGCCAGGCACCATCTAGACCAGGGCTACTCAGCCCGCAGCCTGCGAGTGGGACCCTTCGAACATGGCCTCCACTGGGATCACGCCCCACAGTGGTGAGGTGTCTCCCAGGTCAGGTGAGCATTGAAAGACACAAGCAGGCGGAGCACGTAAAGGTCTGCCAGGTGGGCAGCAGAGGCTACACATAGCCAGCCTCTGGCTGGAACAGGCAGGTACAGGGTGTCGGCATTTCTAGCCCCCAGGGAGGAGGTGCCAGGAGCACCGGGGCATTGTGGGAAGTGCTTTGTATTCATGCCCGTCAGTGTGAAAGAAGTTATTTGCATGTATGTGCAACCACCCTTAAGTTGCGGTCCTTGATGTGAGTATCATTGTGGCTTCTAAAGTTGAGTAGGCCTGATCTAGATCATCCCTGAGAGGTGCTTGTCTAATCTGCTCTTAAAAATCTGCAATGAAGGAGATTCCACAGCCTCCCCAGGCAATTTATTCCAGTGTTTAACCACCGTGACAGGAAGTTTTTCCTAATGTCCAACTTGAACCTCAGTTTGCGCCCATTGTGTCTTGTCCTGTCTCCAGGAGTTAAGGTGAATAATTTTTCTGCCTCTTCCTGTAACACCCTTCTCTTTGTTAATCTGAATAGATGTGAGCTCTTTGAATCTTTCATTATCAGACAGGTTTTTCCAATTCTTGAACCATTCTCAGGGCTCTTCTTTGACCCTTCTCCAGTTTATAAGCCTCCTTCTTGGCTTGTGAGCACCAGAACTGGACCCAGGATTCTAGGAGCTGTCGTACTTGTGCCAAAATGTGAAACAACCTCCTATTTGAGAGTACCCTGTTTAGGCATCCCATGATAGCATTGCCTCCTTTGGCCACAGCATCATCCTGGGAGTGCATGTTCAGCTAATTATCCACCATTACCCCCAGATCTGTCCGTGAGTCATAGAATCCTAGAACACTAGAACTGGAAGGGGTCTCGAGAGGTCATTGAGTCCAGTCCCTGCCCTCACGGCAGGACCAAGCACTGTCTAGATCATCCCTGATAAGTTGTCTGTCTAACCTGCTCTTAAAAATCTGCAATGATGGAGATTCCACAACCTGTCTAGGCAATTTATTCCTGTGTTTAACCACCCTGACAGTTAGGAAGTTTTTCCTAATGTCCAATTTAAACCTCGCTTGCTGCAGTTTAAGCCCATTGCTTCTTGTCCTGTCCTCAGAGGCCAAGGAGAACAATTTTTCTCCCTCTTCCTTGTGACACCCTTTTAGATACTTGAAACCGCTATCATGTCCCCTCTGAGTCTTCTCCTTTCTAAACTAAACAAGCCCAAATCTTTCAGTCTTCCCTCATAGTTCATGTTCTCTAGTCCAGTGTTTCCCAATTTTATTTGGCCACGGAACCCTTTTAAACTTGAAAGAATTTTGCGGAACCCCTAATAACAGCAACTGGTTTGACAGCTGAAGCTTTGACTTTGTCCGACACGGCGCTAATGTATTCGTATTCAGTCACTCATGTGATCCACGCTCCCTGAGAGCGAGTATGGGGATTTACGGTGGTATATCTCAGGTGATCGCAACTCTGACTGCACGCGCAGCACTGAGGAACGACATCATCAACGACTCTCTGGCTCAGTTGGCATTACACAGGGACACTTATCGGGACAAACACAAACGAAAATTGTTTTCAATAAAATTCATAAATGCTTCAATATTTTTTTTAAAATCATAAAATGTGATTGTAACGGAATTGTCTTGCGGAGCCCTTATTTTCACTTTGCGGAACTCCGGGGTTCTGCGGAACACCGTTTGGGAAACACTGCTCTAGACCTTTAATCATTTGTGGTGCTCTTCTCTGACCTTCTCCAGTTTCTGCACATCTTCCTTGAAATTCTATCCTCAGGATAGAATCTCCCCTCCTGTAAGTATGGCCTACATCGTATGTTCTTAGATGGATACATTTACAAATATATCCCTAGTAAGATGGAAATTGTTTTCTTGCTCCCAGTTTACCAAGTGATTCAAATTGCTTTGCATCATCACCAGTCTCCTGATTTTTGTGTAATCGGCAATCTTCCACAGTGATCGCTTTCTGTTTTCTCCCAGGTCATTCATAGAAATGTTGAATAGCTTACAGCCAAGAACCAGTTCCTGTGGAATCACGTTCCCATGTCTCCCTCACTGGGATGAGCCTTATCCCTCTCGCTAGATGTACTTCTGAAGGGTCTATACGTGGTTTGCTCTTTGGGAAGAAGTAAGGAAATAGCCCACATCTCCAAACTGAGTTGTGTGTCTCTGTGCGTACACATGCAACGTGTCTCTTGTGGGCACACACTCACGTGTGTTTGATTGTGACATTTTGGCCTTCAGAGCCCTCTTCAATCATTGGAAAAGTTTTAACTCTTCCCATGTCACTTATTTTATTCATCTTCATCCTTCTTCCCCCTTTTTCTTGTTTCTTTCCATCATATGCCTGCTCTCCAAAGGGGCAGGCAGGGTTCGGGGGAGCCACAAATAGGGCTGCACCTGTCCTGGGCACAGTTGTACCTGGGGAAGTTGGGTGGGTGGGGGGAGATATCAGGGCAGTTTTTGGGAAGGATGGGATCAGAGAATACAATCCCTAAGGAGGTAGGAAGGGGGCTAGAGTGGCAGAGGCCGTACAGCCAGTAGGGTGCAGTAGCAGACACAGAGCATCTAATAGGGAAGAAAGCTCCCCTCCCCTCCCCTCCCCTCCCCTCCCCCAAGGAATCCCCAGCAGAGCAATTTGAGCTGTGTGCCAGGCATGAGATTTCACCCTCATTTGGGACTATATTGTTAACTTCTTTAGCATCTTTCAGCCACCAAGATCTCCAGCGGCCTTGTAGATTCTCTTGTGGAAAGATCCCTTGACCCATTGTTGAAATGTGAGGGATAGGGCACAAAAGCTGGTAACCGCATGTTGCAATGCCACCCCCTAGATTAGGACAAGGAATGAAAAAGAACCCGTACTCAAGGAGACTGCAGACAAGACGTGGGTCAATACTCCCACACTTGCCACTGTGCACAGGCGATGGGGACCTCACTTCTCACTCCCATGAGACCATGCCCACAGGAATGTCGCAGGCCTGGGCACCATGCTGGGACACCGAGGTCAGTGCTGACCCTGGGGGGGAAGTCCCCCTTGCTGAGTCCCAGCTCAGCATGCTAGACTGCAGCATTTGCTTGGCACAGAGTGAAATGTTTCCCCTAGTGACCAATACCGCGGCCTGTGTGCTCCTAGCAAGTCTCCCATCCAATCACAGACTTAGCCTGGCCATGCTCGCCCCAAGGCAGCTCTATCCCAGGAGTGCTAAAGCTAAAATATGGCAAGAAGACCTTAGGGCTTTGCCTGGAGACAGACCAGCTGCTTCAGAACCCATAAGAACTCACCTGACTTCCCTCCAACGAAGTCTTGGAACCTTTTCGGGTTCCCCTCTCAGTTATGAGTAGCTCAGGGTGAAAATTGTCCTTGTATCTCTTAACACCCTTCTCCAAGACAGGGCTGCCCTCATGCAGCAGTAGCCCCTGTGCACCCCGCAGGAGCCATGGAGAGACATGCCAAGGAAGCGATTGTGGGGACCTGGGAATCCACTGACCCAAGTGACCTCTGCAAGAAGTGCACAGCAGTGCTGGCCCGTGGCTGGCGGCCTTGCGCCTCTGGCCTCAACTCCGCATCCAGAACGGTCCCGAAGCGGGTCTGGAAGGGGATCAGGCAGGAGGCGTTTTCCCCAGAGATGTCAGCCTGCCTGTGCCTGGGCATGTCGTCAAGGAGAAGCAGAGAAGCCCATTAATCGGGGTCTTCTCGAGGCCCCACCCATGTCGGTGGGGGCAGGGAGAGCAAATGTGAACTCTTTGGCCTCACCTCTCAGAATCCACCCCCCACCACCTGCCTGTACCTCTGCCTTCCCACGCCTCACCCCTTCTGTTTTCCCAGCCCCCCCCCCCCACCTTCGGCTCCCATTCACAGCTCTTCCCTCCCTCACCCTGAGCCCTGCCCTTGTCTTTGCTCCCCAGGTGTCTCTCCCTTCCCTGAGCTCTTACCCTGCACCCGCCTTGCATTACCTGGGATGGACAGCAGGCAGCCCCTGGCATAGATAGCTACCTGAGACCTGGAAAGCACTGTTCCCAGCTCCGATCCAGCAGTTTCACATGGGCAGGGCGAGCTGATCCTTTGCAAGCTCCCAGGGGACTAGTCCCTCCTGTGCACTAGCTCAGGTGGAGTTGGGGTGGGTCTGTCTGCTCCCATGTAGACAAACGCCTCATTTTGGAGTGTATGGCCAGAAGGGACCCGAGCTCACCTGGTCTGACCTCCTGAAGCAATTGTTTTCACCTGGACATGCAGCCCAACGCTATAGTGAGACCAAAGTGTTTCACACACACGGGAGGTGGGGCGCTCAGTTCCCTGCAGGATGGAGCTTCCACTCCGGCTCCCTTTCAAACTGGGGCAAAGCTCCTGCCAGCTTCAACCAGAGCATGATCAGGCTTGTTGCAAGTGCTGTGTCACTTTCCCATGCCAGATCCATTTTTCACAGGCGGGGCTGGAAGGCAGGATTCAGCCTGGGTTCACACCAGAGCCGGATGCAGCTCAAGGCCTGGAGTCTGGGTGGCGAGCATTTCCCACACACCTTTCTCCTTCCCTCTGCCCCTGCGCCATCCCTGCTGGCTCTTCCTCTGCTGTGTCCAGGGTGGCTTCAAATAGCCCCTGAGCAAAATGAAAGCAGCATATCTGCTAGTTGCGGTTTCTTCCTCCCATGCCTTCCCCCAATGACTCCAGCCCAGGAGACCCCGTCCCCTTCAGTCCTGGATCAGCACCAGGGTGAAAGCCCCTTCTCTAGTCACATTACAGTGCTAGAAACAGGAGGCCAATCGTGGCCCCATTAAAGTCAATGGGAGTTTTGTCATTGACCTCAATGGGACCAGGGAGCTTTATTGTCTCTTTGGAATGAAGTGATTCCCACTTTCGGAATGGGACAACAGGGTGGCCACTCTCCCTAAAAGGTCCCCAGCTGTCACATGGCCACCTGGGTTAACTTAATCAATATGTGTAACATACCATTCAACGTTCTCTACTGCTAACAACTGCTGGTCACTGTGGCTTTGAGTCTGGCCTGCCCTTGACTCAGAAATTCAAGCCCATTCAAGCTATATATTCTGAATACCTGACTTATCTAGGGTGCTGTCTCATCTAGTGTCTCCCAGTACTTTGCACAGATGGATCAGTATTGCTGTTTCCTCTTCACGGAGGACTAAAAGAAGATGCAATTTGTCACCTACCAGACAAGTAGGAGAGCTAGGACAAGACCCCAAGCCTTGGTTCCTCCTCCTGTGGGCAACCAGGCTAGAGGGCTTCTTTGTAAGTCCTAGTGTGTTGTTTTTATAAATGTTTTAGGAGCAAAATATGATTTAGGTTGATTGTAGCCATCCCTTCTAATAAGGAGCTCTGGTAAATTAAATCAAACCGTCTGAGAAGGATTGTAATTCCTCCCCCTCCCCCATACGCTAATCTTACTTGCGGAATCAGGGACTGGCTGGGAAATTAAATCCCCAGTTAACAGATTAGAACAAATATCTCGATCCGATTGCTACAGGCTGCTTTGCGAGCTGGCTAGGATTGCCTGATTCCACTAGGAGAGCAGCATCTTCCAAACCGCTCTGCTTTATGCTGAGAGAGGAAGCCCGGTCCAAAGCATTAACAGACCCAAGCTCAATTTCCTGTTTGACTTTAGGCAAGTCAGTCTCTCGGTGCCTCGGTTTCTTATCGGTGCCCTGGGGATAATAGCATTGCCCAGCCTCACCAGCGGGTGTGGGGGTTAGCATAGGAGGTGTTCCAATACTACGGTAGAGGGGGGGCGGGTATATACATAGTGCAGATAATAAAACCACCTAGACCCTTTCCTGCTGAGTCATCGATTCAGGAAACACTCCAGCACATCGTAAAGATGCCGGAATGCCTCTGAGCTCCATCTTGCTGGGAATTCTCCATGTGGGGCAGCAACAGACCCCAATTTCCCAGCCCGGGGCCAGGAGAAGCCACTACTTGTTCATCCCTGTGAATTCCCAGGATCCCTATGAATTAGCCCAGGAATGACGAGCAATCAGGCTCGAAGGCATTGTGACCGCTACTCTCACTCCCTGTGCCGACACCACCGCTGCGCACTAACAGGGCCCTCGGGTGGCTATGCTCAGGATACTTCCAAAATGCACCCAGCTCATGGGCACATGGCACTGTTATTGTGCAGTAAAAGTGCCCCCCGGGGGTGTTAGTACTCACCAGCCAGGGTGAGCTCTTCCCCTGTTCAGGCAAGTCCTTGGGTGAATTTTAGTTAATCTAGCTCTCTCCCCACCCATGCAGGCTGAGCTAAACCACCAGGCTTTTAAGACCTAGTGATGCTGCAGTTTCAAACATGGACCTGCAAGCTGGAAGCCCAACATGGAAAATATTTTCTATTTGGGCAGCTCAGCACCAGCTGTGCCCTTAACATCAGTGTCAGTGATAGGGGGCTATTTTCCAGCCCTAAAACAGTCTGGGCTTTCCATCACTTCCATAAAAGTCCTGCTAGGAGACGTATCTGTAGCTTCCCATCTCGGAAGGTCTTCGTGGACATTTCCCCTCATTCAAGAATCCTTCTTCCTTGAGACCACAGTATCATGGTAGCAAAGGGGATAGGTCTTCCCTCTGAGCCCTTGGCAACCTTTCTCTGTGCTGCCTGTCAAGGCAGACGGTATCTCTTGGTGCCGTTGGCTGGGGGACGGAAGATGCAGACCATCATGACAGGCCCTCTTTATACAGTGTCTCATAAGCATGGGGAAGTCTTGGACCTCACTCCAAGAGTCTTCCCAAGGCTGCCTCACCAACCCCGCTCCTAGCCCTCACCCAGCTCCAGGGGAAGGTTGGCATCACACAGCTGGTGTAGTGAGGACAGGTTTTTTATTTAGACAGGACTATCTGTGGCCTTTGCTGCTGAAGTTATAGGTCTGCACCTGTATAAGGGACAGGTTATGAGTTATCCAGGGTAGAGCGCGCTAGCCACATCGGACCCCATCCCCCTCAAGCTAAGGCCCCTTGTTTGGGGACTGTTCCTGCATCTGCAGTTTGTAGAGCAGCTCCCTGGTCCTCACATTTACAGGACACTCACTGTACCTGAGTAGCAGCAGCCGGATCGGATTGGCTGTCCTGTGGTTGTCACGTAAGCAGGCCTCCTGTTCCCCAATGCCAGCCAATCAAACAACCACTTGTTAAGTCCCCAGGACAATCACTCGAATTGAGAACATTACTGACTCTAGATCTGCAGTAACTGTATTTCTTCGAGACGTGTTGTCCACCTGGGTTCCACAGTGCACCCTCCTTCCCTGCTCCTGTGGAGTTCCACTTCTGCAGGATTGTGCACCAGTGGGATGGCTGGTCCTGGTCCACACAATACACCCTCAGGTTGGAGAGCAGGAGGGTACCTAGGGCACAGATGGAGCCTTGCTTGACATTACTGGCCAAAAGAACCCGGCCCCACCTGCCTGGGGTGCATCTCAGGTGTGGATCAGCTCTTGGCCCGCTGCTATTTCACATTTATTATCAACGCTACGGAGGAAACATCAAATCGTCCCAGCTAAAGTTTAGTGTGACGCTGTGACCAAAAGGCATAATGCGACTCTGGAAGGCAGAAACTGGGGCTATTTTCCCAATCTGTTTGGCAACCACTGCAGGGATCCAGCATCCAGTTCTGTGGGCCACCGTTCAGGAGGGATGTCGATAAACCAAAGAGACTCAGCGAAGAGCCACGAACATGATTAAAGGGCCAGGAAACCTGCCTCATAGTGATGGACACAAGCTGCTCCATCTATTCAGCTTGACAAAGAGAAGGCTAAGGGGTGACTTGATTATAACTTTAAGCGTCTACCTGGGGAACAAATATTTAATAGCGGGGCTCTTCAGTCCTGCAGAGAAAGGTCTCATATGACCCTAGGGTTGGAAGCTGAAGCTGGACAAATTCCCCCTGGAAATAAGAGGAATTTGATAATTAACCACTAGAACCATTTATCCAGGGTCTTTGGGGACTCCTCACTGGAAGTTTTAGATTCAAGATAGGGTGTGTTTCTAAGGGGGCTGCTAGAGGGAGCCTTCTGGGGAGATCTTTGGCCCTTGCACATGCTCACAATGGTCCCTTCTGGCCTTGGAATTGAATAGGCACCAAGCATGGAGTCCGTGTGGACGAAGAACCCCAATTACTTGAGGGTAAATAGCTGTTCTTTCTATCCCCGATCGCCTTGCCCGTGCTGCAGCGCATGAACACTGGCGGAACTGGAGGCCCCCAGCAACGTGATACTCTAGCAGTGAGGACACTAGCTAGGTGAGGAGAATTCACTGCACATGCCTCACTTGGCCAGAACCCCTATGGCCTTCCCTGGGCATTCTGCTTCAGTAAGCAGGGCAGGATCAGGCCCTCAGTGCAAGACTGATTCATGTTCAGTGAAGTGTTTGTCAGAAAATACTCCCCCCCCCCCCCCCCCCCCGGGACCGAGTCATGCAACTAAATGGCCCCTTGAGCACACCCAGGGAAGATCTGTTAACAGGCAGAGCCTGGCCATACCCCTGCTTAATGTGCTCATTGCAGCTGGATAAATATTTGCACATCTGTCTCAGGATTGAACCCCACTGGGCCCAATCCTGGGAGGTGCTCAGCACTCGTAAGGCCCATGGGAGTCAGTGGGAATCCAGGGTGCCCGTCCCTGTGCAGGATGCAATACGATAATAGAAGATCAGGTTCTGCTCTGCTCTGGAGTTTGCTGGAGAGACTTTATTGACTTCACTGTATGAGTGACTGTGTGCTGGTGTAACTGCAAGCAGGTATGAGCTGCTGGCTGCAGCAGCAGTCTGCATGGAAGTCACTTAGGAAATTATATTACAATAGCCCTCCCAATGGATTCTCTTAAAATACAGGAGGCCCCCGAGATGCAACGGCCCGAGTTCCAAACCCCAGCACTTACAACCACTTTTGTAAGCGCGGAAGGGGCCGGAAATCCCCAACTTATGTCCTCGGCCTGCATTAACAACGGCACATGGCACCTGCCATAAATGTGGGTTCGAGTTACGACACCCCTGACTTGCAACGCTTCCTCCAGAACCAATCGCGTTGCAAGTCGGGCCTCCTGTACCAACAAAGGGGGACCCAACTGAAGGTCCTTACCCCAGGCTTCCTCACTTCTTATTCAGGCCAAGCGCCCACTGAAGGGAGGGGAAGTAAATTTGCCCAAATAAAGACAGAAACTCCTGGATCTGGCCGGTGGAGTTTCTCTGGATTTACACGGATGAAACTGAGCCCTCACAATCGTCCCAGCTGTTGCTCTTTCAAGGAAGATGTCGGTTTTGTGTAGAGTTTGTACAGGTCGCTTAGTGTCTCATAGGCATGACAACACAGATAAACAGACATGCACACACAGACATACACGTTCTCTTCTTGCTCAGGCAAATCAGGAGTAATTCCCAGCTACGCTGTTCTAAACCTGGGGCAGAGTCAGAGGAGATTCAGGGCCCACTTACTCCTTTCCCTGCCTGCCCCCACAAAGAAACAGGAGACCTGCACTGACCCAGAAACTAGCACTGCAGCCCAAGGAGCAGACTTGGACCCCCATTTCCCCAGTATAATCCTCAGCCCCCCAGAGGAATCCATCTGGGAACATACTTAGGGAAACTGCAGTTTATTTCTAGGGTTTCCAAACTGGAAGGGAGTGGGGGGGAGAGAAAAATCGGCCCCAACCTCCCTTTGCTCTCTCTCAGTCTCTCTCTTCTCCCAGAAACTCCACTGGGTTTGGTTGGGCAGCAGCTACTGATTGGTCCCAAGCCATCATGTGCTAAGCCTTGCTCAGGCTTTGGGATGGTCTGTGCTTGCATTAAATTGATCAGTTGCTGCACATTATAGCTCAACCTGCCAGTGAATCAGATCTTTTTTTTTCCATTTTTTTCTCTCTCTCTCCCAGTCCCTCCCTCTCTAACACCGTCTTATTTTAGCTATAACCCAGGAGGAGGAGGAGGAGGAGGAGGTGGAGGAATACAGGGCAGAAAAAATACTAGACATTGCAGCATCCAGGAAACCCTTATGAGTAGATGGTGGATGGGACCTGCTACTTCTCTCTTCTTTTTCATTGCTGGATTTTACAGGATTTCTTTGCTGCATTCAACTCCAAGATGATGCAAAATTGACATGCACGCACCCGCACCAAAATAATAAGAAAAATAAGGCAGAAGAAGGGACCATTGGTGAAATTGCAACAGGAAAAAAAATCCAGCCTACATCTTAAGAAGCCAAACAAGACCCCCCAAAAGCCTTTTTTTCCCTCTCCAGATCTTGCAACATTTTGAAGACAGCAAGATGATGCACAAGTGAAAGCAGAGACCTGGGGGAGGGATTTTTTTTTTTGGCTTTTTAAAAATTATTGTTTTCTTCCCTGTTGCTAATATTTTGGGGGGTGAGGATGAGGGGAATGCACTGATTTGAAAAACAAATGTTAGGGTACATTTGTTTTCAGGTGTGCACAGATTTTTTGCAAGCCGAGCAGGACAGAGGGAGGGTTGCATTTTTTATTGATATTTTTGCAAAAAAAATTGCTTTTGCAAATATATAGTTGCTGGCCCATTTTATGTATTTTTAGGGCACTTTCCCACCCCCAGGGCTTGAAGTGAGGAGTTGGTGCATTCATTTTTTTTAAATTGCATTTTGGTAGAGAGGAGGAGCTGCACTTGCTATATTTAATTGCAATTGTTTTGATTTATGCATTTACTTTGCTCGTAGGGAGGCATTCTTTTGTAAATTGCTTTTGTTTTGGTTTTGGACTGGCGGTGCCTTGCCTGTTTTCGTTACGATTCTTTTTTTGCGGGGTGGCTCGCTAATTATTCTTTTTAGAATTGGAAAAAAAAATCGGGTGAGGTTGGTGCAGCGACGGGGTCTGATTTGTACTTGCCGAGCACCATTTTCGGAGGGTGGTGCATTGGGGTTTCATTGCATTTTTCGGGGGGGCTGCGTGTGCGGGGCGCAGCGGCCCCTTTCCCGAGAGGCTCGAGGAAGGATGGCCAGGGTCTCTGGTGCTCTCCCCGGCCGAGCTCCCGCCTGAACACCCCTCCCTCTGCTGCAAGCCCCGCAAGCAGCAGCAGCAGCAGCAGCCGATGGGATGTGATCCGCGCCTCTCCTCCAGCAGCAGCCTCCGCAGCGTAACCCCCGGCCCTTTGCTCTTTGCAGGATGGCTCGCTTCGGAGACGAGGTGCCGGCTCGCTACGGGGCTGGCGGCTCCGGGGGAGCGGGCTCCGGGGGCGCGGCGGGCGGTGGAGGCGGCCGGGGAGCCGGGGGCAGCCGGCAGGGCGGACCGCCCGGGGCCCAGAGGATGTACAAGCAGTCCATGGCCCAGCGAGCCCGCACCATGGCTCTCTACAATCCCATCCCCGTCCGGCAGAACTGCCTGACTCTCAACCGGTCCCTCTTCCTCTTCAGCGAGGATAACGTGGTGAGGAAATACGCCAAAAAGATCACCGAATGGCCATATCCTTTCTGTTGGGGACCTCCGGGCTCGGGCACCCCCCAGAGCCAGGCAGCTGCACCCCTGATGCATGCAGCCCCAGAAGCAGGCAGCTGCCCCCCTAATGCATGCACCCCCCCGAAGCCAGGCAGATGCAACCCCGATGCATGCACCCCCCCCAAGCCAGGCAGCAGCACCTCCAATGCATGCACCCCTCAGAGCCAGGCAGCTGCACCTCCAATGCATGCACCCCTCAGAGCCAGGCAGCTGCACCTCCAATGCATGCACCCCTCAGAGCCAGGCAGCTGCACCTCCAATGCATGCACCCCTCAGAGCCAGGCAGCAGCACCCCTCAATGCATGCAACCCCCAGAGCCCGGCAGTTGCACCCCCAGATGCATGCAGTCCCCACCCAAGCAGCTGCCCCCAGATGCATGCAACCTTCCCCCAGGCAGCTGCCACCCCCACCTA